>NC_056725.1:1793542037-1793572037 GCF_019279795.1 Protopterus annectens | reverse complement strand
ATGTATATAATATGACACTATATGTGATAGAACTACACATAAAACCCAGTATACCTATCTTGAGAATGATATGCTAGTACTAGTGTCACTGCCTTAGGTATATATCATCTCCCTTTTGTGTTTCGAACAGGCATCTTGGAGTAATTGCCTCATGTATACCAGGCTGTGTAGCCACTCATAACTATAAGTACAAATGTGCTGTTGGTCATTCACATGCACACCTGTGATTACCCAGTCTATGAACTGTAGTTAACTGTTCCAGAATGGAACATACAAATATACTACTCTGGCTAAACACAACATTTGTACATAGGGCAATATGGCAGCCCTTAACTTTCATAGGGTATATATGATCCATAAAAAAAAACAGTATCACACTTACCAGGTACAGGACCATGGACTTGGGCCATGCCTGATGGACCTATGAAAAGGTGAGGGACAGGTATTGTCAGCACCACAAAATGCTGCAGCACTACAAGGTAATATGTAAGCCAGGGAACCTTGTTGGCTAGGCTTACGTAGACCCTTGGGCCGATAGCCTAGTACCTACCTATGAACATATGTGCATATATCCACATGTACAGTACCTAATGTGATACTGGCTGTATTGCTGACATTCTGAGTATGTGTGCACAACTGAGCATAAACCCCAACCCCCCCCCCAATGCAGATAGACCTGACATCCATGTACAGGTATTTACAGCCTGCCACCGGGACTGATACAGTATTACACTGGTGAAAACATTACACTTAGCTGGACGCTCTTGTGCTGTGGACACTGTGGCACCCACCTCCATGATGTATGGTGTGATGGATGCCTGGGAGCTGTTGTGTGTTCCTAGGTTTGCCAAGAATTCCTCTGTGGCTGAGAGTGATTGTTCTGTTGCAGGCCCTCCACTGGTGGCAGCACGATCCCTGGCAACATCAACTGCCCTTTGTTGTACAGCATTCAGCATGTCTGTGGCCCAGTGTTGGACCTGCTCATAGGTCCTGTCCTGTTGGCTAATCTGATTGACATCCTACACAAGGTCCACCCACAATGCTTCCTGCTGTTCTCAATTATGCCTCCCCCTGGACAACAAGATCTGATGGTGCTGTCTCAGTCCATCCACTATTATATCATTCTTCACATCTGAGAAGGGGGGATGTCTTTCTGTGGCACATGGGTCCTGAAAGACAATAAAAAGGGAACGCATTACAGGACCAGATACGTGGACGTCCCCTATGTACAGATCCAGCACAACCATAATGGCCTGCACTACCCACTGCTCCCTCACACGTCATAGCCTTCAATCTGGCAACGCACTGTGTATGTAGATACCACCGAGATAGTAGCAATACTGGGGTATGTCCCTGTGTGCCATGACAGATTCTGCTGTATGTTCCTACACCTGGCACTGCAGTCTACTGTGGTGTGTCCGCTATGGGCAAACTCCCACTAATATGTCATATGGCCACTGCTAGACAAATAGCAGTGTGCTATTACAACTACTATATGGGGACAGTCCAGCAACACCAGTGTTCCATAATGACAGAAAACAATGCAAACCTGCTGTAGTATATGTTCCCTGTAGGCATCATACCTCTCACGTATACAGATGTTTGCCGAATATCAAGATGTTTGCCTCATAGTTTTGGTCATTTTCAAACAACATTGCGGATTTCTGACAAAAGGTTTGCCGATAATTGATGGTTGATGTCAGAAAATAAAGACAGACATCTGAGTTTAAGATGTCATACCCTTCAGAACACAGTTATTCTACTGTAATATCTGTTATTCTATTCACTTTCTTACTTTGTATGAGCAATAGTTACAGTGTCCCTAATTTTGGGCCTTTGTCCTTCCATTACTTATGGCTTTGTTCAGATAGCTTGCTGTAACAGGTTGACAGCTATGTTAGGCATAGCTCTCAGACAGATAGGGAACAATGTAAACAGATATCAGCACAATTCCACAAACAAGGTAAAACGCACAAAGGAAAGCAGGAAGCGAGGAGTAGGTCCACCACTGTTTTATTAAATCAAATAACCATAGGCTCTTTCGTCAAGTTCATTACAATACTTCATCAACAATGTAAACAGGATCATGGACTTAGCCAGAGTACATCAGGGACAATCAGGGACAATTTTAAAATGTTAGAACTATTTATGCGAGACATTGAGAGAATGAAGGGAGGTGAATTAGTGTACAACATCTGACATTACAGGAGTACACACCCTTACTTATTGTCACTATGTTTTACGTGTAATTCACTAGCTTCCCTATAACAACCAACCATTGTAGGAGGGAATAAGAGGGGCAGAGCTAAGATGTGAATGGAAATCAGGGAGATTTGAGAGGCATGCCTATAGGTGTAGAACAGCTGAGTATAAATGACATGTCATTACTGTAGATTTAAAACAGGCTTACTGCTGTGATCCCTTTTCCCCATACCTCCATCCTCCCATCTGCATCCTGTTATATGGAGAAATCAATTACATACCTGACTGAGTGCAGTAGTCCTTTGTTGAACTTTGCTTCCGGTAATCTTTTGAAAATATGCTCTCTGTGTGAGGTAAGTCTCATCCAGACTTATTCCCCATAACCAGCTGCTAGCCTTTTTAAGGCACTGCTCATCAGCAGGTAATTGCCTCTGCACTAATCTGTGTTTCTGATATGGAAATTTCAGGCAAAACAGCTGAATTGCACTATCATTAGCCAATGACATGCCACCACAGTGCAATATATAATGCCTTCATGTAGACTTGAGTCCCTTTCTTAGCTGTTAAGATGGACATTACTGAGGTATTGAGACTATAGCATCACAGAGGGTAGATACCATAACTATCAACTGTAGAGATTTATGCAGCATGTCCACAGTTTTGCCTCATATGTATGTATACTCAGTGTCCCATGACATTGTGGTCATCTGGCAATTCACTGGCAAATGTTGTGGGTTGAGGTCAGTAATGTAAGGCACACATTTGAATATGCATGCTAATGCAATAGATGTTATTGTATCAATGTACTATCAATGTAGGAGCAACCTGTAAGACATGTCCCAATCTCTGGATCTTTGTCCACAGCATTAAATATGGCTGTGTCCAGATTCCTTGTGCTAGGGCATTGGAAGATATGGTAGGTGTGTAGTAGCTACCTTTACATACAGGTGTGTGTGTGCTACAGCTGCAGCCCAGAACACATAGGGGGAGTGAGGACAAAAAGCTGCACATGTAGCTGTGTCAGCTATGTCAGCCCTGTCGTTATGACAGAGCCAGGGAGAGGATACCCTTTACAGTCCAATTGGGCCATGTGGTTAAGGTTTATGTTAACTTTTAACGAAAATTAACATAAAGAATTTTTGTGCCAGATTTGGGTCTTTGTTCTTCATACTTTGTGCTCTCTCAGCCAATTATCTAAAACATTTGGTACAGAACAACACGTGATTTTGTAATATTAAAACAGAAGATGGCCTTTTTTTTACTGAAAGATGTATGTGTTTGTGCTTTTGTAGATCTGGGCCACAGTAAACCTGATGTGGAGAGAGGGGACTGAAGTACAGGTGGTGTATTAACATGTTCATCAGTGTATATATTATGTATTTGTACATTCTATGCCCCTTGTCCATTTTTTGCATCTATTTGTTGTTGCATTATGGAAACATTATGCACTAGAGGTATTTTACGTAGGCCTTGTGTGCTACCTAATGACTCTGACATGACTGTTATCAGTGTAAAGTGCATCAGTGTAAAGTGTAAAAGCATGTTTTAACTAGTTGGCTTACTTGATACAAAGCGTCCAACTGAATGCTTTTGGTCACAAGACCACTTTGACTATGGAAATGGTGCACTTTTATGCACTACAAAAATAAGGTGTTCAGCATTGCAATAGTCTGTATTCCATAATGGCTTCTTAAGATGCTGAGATCTGTGCATGTTGATGTTAGTTTTACATGTTTTTGCCCTTGAGAATATTACCAGTATCACTTAGTTATTTTAGCCAGAGCCTACATCTCAAATTCTTGTCTCCTTTAGCCCTACCCCCATTTTCTAGTCCAGTCCATTAAACCCTTTTGATTTGAACTGTCAAAGGAAAAAACAACTTCAAAAAGATCAATACATGGCAGGTTCAGGTTAAGGCACTTTAATTCTTGCAGCAAGGAGACAAAAACGTGCTAATACAGAGTTTGTCTAACTAGAATCAGGAAGTGAAGCCATTCTTATATATTTCTTACAAGACATTGCCTACTAAGCTGACGTAACAAATCACAAGTTCTTACAATATTATTTCATAGCAGCTGTTTGTCCATGATTTTCTGCTGACACTATCAAGTTTATGAAAAAACTTCCTAAGAAAAACAACGTGGCCTTGGAGATCACTGGTTAGATACAACTTCTCACTATGTGATGTTACCATTCAAGGTACTATGGCTAATTCGAGCACAAAGCAAGTACAGATTATAGTTCATTTCTTCAAGCAGTCTTTGTTCAACTGTAGCTATCTTTTTCTGCAGCTGTGCATATTCTCATAACACAAACAGAGCTGATTGTTCAAGTTCAGTAACGTTATAGAAAACAGTATTGTTCTATTCATTATTTTCCTGACCTAGCAGATAATCACCTGCTTCTCAGTAAATTTCCAAAAGGCATAAACATGAATTTTGCTGTGCTAGCAAATACTAGGTCAGAAAGCATCTTGCAGTTTCAGAAAGCATCTCGTAGTTTCATACAAAACTAAGCTGTACATAAAATAGAATGAAATGTGTTAACCCTTTTAGCTTCTAATAAGCACTAAACACATACATTAATACATATTTTTCTAACATTTCCCCCCGTTAATACTTTTTATTCTATTTTCAAAAGCATAAACAGTTTGCTTCTTCTCCTAACCTCTTCCGTTCAGAATTTGCAGTTAAGAGAGTCATTCAGTTTAAACTTATGAAAGTGTTTCATTTTTTAACAGTTCTTCAAATTCGGTACTTTGATACAAAGTCTCAGAAACTGACATGTCTATAAAATCTTTAATTAATCTTTTCATGCAGGGAATACCACAACAAACACACACTCCTAATAGGAATAATCCCACACAAATGGCAATCAGGATGTTCATTAGGATGGTACCCCACCCCCCAAACAAATTCTGGAAAAATCCGCCAGTGGGTTTGGGCCTAGTTTGGTCATGGCTGATACTTGCTGAATTACCTCAAGGTGGTCTTCTATCTCATGCTGGTTATCAGGAATATATGAACAGCACTCCTCTTTTATTAAAGCGCAAGTACCGCCTTTCGCCGCTAGGGTGAAGTCAAGAGCCATGCGGTTTTGAAGCACCACAGTTCTCATAGCGTTCAGTTCATCAGTTACTAATTCAAGAGCAGAAAAAGTTGCATTGCTGATTACTTCAAGAAGTTTGGACAGTTTTCTCAGCTCCCAAATCGATTTTACTGTGCCATATGCAGGAGCTATACCTGCCCACAATATAATAGTGTCACTCAAGTCCATGTGTGTCAGTTTATCTTTGTTTTTTATGGAGTTATGGTTTCTCCAGCCTGCTTCGATTCGTCCCACTAGATTCTCAGGTTTCTTGATTGGATTTCCAGTGACCTCTCTGACATTTCGAATTCTTCCTCGAGACAAAACTGCAGTGTGTCATATGGCTGGAACCAGGTAACCCAAAAAACAACTGCTGGACCAATTCTCAGGTAACCATTTGTATGCTTTTTTCCCACACACAAAATAACAATCCTCTACTTTAGTATTAATATATACTTACCCTGCATGAAACATTTTTCTATCAGTGATAGATAGTTGCTTAAAAAGAACAGGATTATGTTGTACTTCATTAACTGTTTTGTGCATTGATTCAAGAAATGAGTCATAGTTTGTATCACAAATAGAACCTGCATTATTAGCTTTGGTATAACATTTGTAAGGAACAGTCACATTACAATTGCTCCAACCCACCTGAACAGTATCATTTTTGTAAAAACACACAATTCCCTTTTGTGTAACTGGCAGGTACAATGCTATTTTATCTTCTGATTTTACAGTCGTAGTATCAAAAATCTAATTTTCCCAGGTGTCATTGACCCCTAGGGTGACAGCAGTCATTAATAATCCCCTGTATGCTGTTGGTATAGCTGTACAAACCCAACCATTTGAAACATTAAAAGTCTCAGCATACACATGTTTGATCGCTTGGTAAGTGTTAAAGTTTGGATGCCAGTCTATGAGTAACACATCACGTTTATTCAGTTCAGCTCGTGTGGCTGGAAAAAGGAAAGGCCACAGCAAAAAGATTATTGTTATCAGTATAGTTAACAGAATGATCATGCAATACTTCTGAGGTTGTTCTGCATTCCTATTTGCTCCATATCTGGTCATTTTGTTCTTGTTGTGTAACAGTAACAAGTTTTTTGTCCAGTTCAAAGTTTTTAACCAGTTTACAGTGTGTCAGATGAATCCAGGACGCTCGCTCTGCAATCTTGACTGCAGTGGGTGTTGACAGTAGCACTTGGTATGGCCCTTCCCACTTTGGTGACGTCCAATTCTTTTTCTTTATGGTCTTCACCCAGACCAAGTTGCCTGGGACTACTGCTGCTTCCAATGGTCTGGTTTGTTCTTTATCTGAAACAGAATTTAACTGCAAAAGTTGTTTATTACTTAAAAGTCGTCTCATATATTCTGCGAGTGAACTGTCGGCCTCCTGGTCTGCAGGCATGAGAGGTTTCTACTGAGGTATATAATATGCCCTCCCAAATAATTTTTCAAAAGGAGTTAACTCCTTTGCATTTGGAACAGTTCTCATGCTCAACAGTGCCAGAGGCAGGCAGTACACCTAATTTTTTTGTGTCTCACTAATTAACTTCCTAAGTTTACTTTTCAAAACCCCATTATGCCTCTCTACTAGTCCTGCAGATTGTGGATGATATGCACAATGGTTTTTCAAGGAAATTCTGAAATATCGGCTCAATTGTTGTATAGTTTGATTTACAAAGTGTGTGCCATTGTCACTGTAGATCTTTTCCGGTATGCCAAATCTAGGAATAATTTCCTTAACAAGGATTTTTGCAACAGTAGCTGCATCTGGATTTTTGGTCGGAAAAGCTTCCACCCATTTGGAAAACATATCTATAATGACAAGACAATACTTCTTATTTTCGCATTTGTTCAGTTCTATGAAATCCATACAAATAGTATGGAACGGGTAAGGTGGTGCAGGGAAACTCCCTTGCTTAGGCTTCAACGCCCCTTGTGCATGATGCTTATTACAAACATGGCATGCCGCACAAAAATTTTTAGTGTAGTTTATAAATCCATATGTTGTGAACACTCGATTCACTAACTGTACCATCCCCCCTGTTGACACATGGCACTGCCCATGGCTCAACAAAGCTGCATATCTAAACAAATTTGATGGCAAAATCGGTTTTCCTTCATTGGAGATGTACAGCCCTTTCTCAAGAATTGCTCCTCGTTTTATCCATTTCTGTTTTTCTACTTTCGTAGTGTTTGCATTGTTTTCAACATTTCTAAATCTAAAATCTCAGAAGGTTGTAATTCCTCACTCGAAATATTTTTGAATCTGAAGCTGCCTGCTTTGCAGCTGTATCAGCTCTCGCATTACCTTTTGAAATCCTATCTTGTTGCTTGGTATGAGCTACGCATTTACAAATAGCTACTTTCTGAGGTAACTGAATAGATTCTAACAAATCTAAAATAAACTGTGCATGATTAATCGGTTTGCCAGTAGATGTTATCATTCCTCTATTCTTCCACTGTTGCACAAAAACATGTACAGTAGAAAAAGCGTACTGGCTATCCGTAAAAATGTTTACACATTTACCCTTTGCCAAGGTACATGCCCGTGTCAAGGCAATCAATTCTGCTGCTTGTGCAGATAAGTTGTGTGATAAAGACTTTGCTTCTAAAATCTCAATATCAGAAACTACTGCATACCCTACTACGTTCTGCCCTGTAGGACCCCTTCTGCATGAGCTGTCCACGTAATACGTCACCTCGGCATCATCCAAGGGAACATCCGTTAGATCTTTTCTAGGCAGTGTCTTTTGCTCAATCTCCTGCAGGCAGCTGTGTGGTGTGCCGTCCGCAGGGGTTGGGAGCAAGGCAGACGGATTCAAAGTTGTACATCGTTCAATTGTCATATGAGGTTGGCTCAACAGTATAGTCATACAGGAAAGATGTCTAGCAGGAGAAAGATATGCTACTTTTTCTTGCAGTAAAATAATTGCGACTGCATGGGGCACTCTTAATGTGAGAGGGTGGAACAACACTACTGTGGCTGAAGCCTGTACTGCCATTGCAGCTGCGACTACTGCTTGTACACAGTGGGGCAGGGATCGCGCCATTGGGTCTAGCTGTGATGAATAGTAAGCTATGGGGCGTTGTTTGTCCCCATGTTGCTGTGTTAACACTGATGTCATATAACCTTGCTTACAATTTACAGTTTGGAAAAAGCGTTTATGATAGTTTGGTAATCCTAAAACTAATGAGGATGCTATCAATTGTTTTAGTTTGCAGAAAGCTGATTCTGCTTCTGGTGTCCATTGTAATAAATCATGTGCTGCCATAGGCTTCTTGTATATCAAGTTGGCCAGTGGAACAGACTCCAAGGCATAGTTTGGAATCCAACTTCAACAGAAATTAGTCGTACCCAGGAAGGACATCATTTCCTTCTTGGTAGTCGGTTTGGGTGCTTGTAAAATTGCTATTTTCCTATCTTCATCTAATGTTCTACCTTCTTTGGATATTACATATCCCAGGTATTTAACCTGCTTTTTCCAAAGCTGCAACTTGTTCTTGTTTACTTTATGTCCTTGAGTGGCTAAAAAATGTAATAATGCTATGGTATCTTCTCTGCATTCTTGCTGGGTGGGGGCTGCCAGCAGGATATCGTCTACATAAAGTAAAATCTGACTGCCTCTCGGTGGGGTAAATCCCACCAAGTTGCTTGCCATCTCTTGTGAGAATATTGTTGGACTTTCATAATATCCCTGTGGTAGTTGCGTGTATGTATACCTTTTCCCCTGAAATGTGAATGCAAACCAATGTTGGCTGTCAGGGTTTATCGGTATTGAAAAGAACACATTGCTAATATCTACCACAGAAAAATACTTCTGTTGAGGCTTTAAATCATTCAATAGGGTGTGTGGATCTGGCACCATAGGTGCTCTACGTATTACTGCGTCATTTACAGCTTGTAAATCTTGGACCATACGCCATTCTCTGTTTGC
The DNA here is from genome assembly GCF_019279795.1 of Protopterus annectens. Lineage (NCBI taxonomy): Eukaryota > Metazoa > Chordata > Ceratodontiformes > Protopteridae > Protopterus > Protopterus annectens. Next base: position 1,793,562,807 of record NC_056725.1, on the reverse strand, counting down.
TTTCCTGACACGAAATAAGGGTGTGTTACATGGTGAATCGGGAGATTCTACCAGTACTCCTTCCTTAAGTAAAGCTACTATTATAGGTTTGATTCCTACTTCTGCATCTTTCCTTAAGGGATACTGTCTCTTCTGTGGTCTAAATGCTGATTTTGGCGTGACAGTAACTGGTCCTGCTGTACGAATGAGTCCTACATTTGATTTCCCTGTTGACCAGAGAGTTTCTGGTATGCTCCATAAGGCATTCTCTTCCTCTTCTAGTAAGAGTGCTATCAGCTGTCCTTGCTAGACTGCAAGTGTAAAGCTGGGTGTGTCTGCGTTATCCAATTTAATTTCTGCTTCTATACTCCCTGTTCTGACAGTTCTAACTCTGTCTGTTTTTCCCACTTTGTGACTTTTTCTCCTAGGTCTGCCCATTTAACATTCTTGTCCTTAGTCAAACTAACATGTGGTAATCGATTAGATTTATAGAGTGCAAAGAATTCCTGGGGCAATGAACAGCTAACTACACTGTTCCCTTCTATGTCCCAGTACAGATTACGTAATACTAATCTGTTTGCATGATTTCTAAACAGTTCTTGCTCATATTCCTTATCAGGTCCTGGTGTGCTAGAATAATACAGAGTACAGTGCAACAAATGCTGTTTATCAGTGTCTAGGGAGGGGAACTTACTGATGGCTACATTCATCAGCTCATCGGTTACTGCCCCTGGACTAGTCGTGACCAAGTCCTGGCTGTACCAATAAAATGTTTCGCCCTCCGGTCACACTACAAAAGTATCCATTTGTCACTGTGCTTCCATACCCTGCATAGTTGGAACTACTGCTATGCCAAATATCTGCATAAGATCTCTGCCCAAAAGGTTTACTGGGCATTTTGCAGAAACAACAATTTTGCTTTTCTGGGTCATCCCTGAAATGGGGTCAGTTATTGCTATGTTATGGGAGAGTGGCTCCCGATACAGCTGTCCATTAGCTGCTTTCACTAATATGTAATCGAGTGATTCTCAATTTTCTGGTAGTTTGGAAGGATGTATCAGGGTCTGTGATGCCCCTGAATCACATAGAAATTTAACTTCCCTCCCCTCTACCAGAAGTGTAACTTCTGGTTTCGTATCTACTAAGGAGAGCTCTAGGCTCAATAATGCTAAGTCTGAAATTTCTCTTTCTTCACTTTCTGCGATTTCCTGCACTTCCTCTATTTCTTCTGTCACATCCTCTACTCCCTCTATCACACTTGCATTTGTCTTTTCTTGGTTATTCCCTTCTAGTGATTCTTGACTATCATATAGTCAGTCCTCACCCCTCCTTATCTTCCATGGCTACCTTCTTGTTTTGCTTGCAATCCCTTGCTAAATGTCCCTTTTTTCTGCACTTAAAACAGTCACCCCTTTTCTTTCTCTTTTCAAACTCCTCTGATCACTTATCAGATTGTTTGTTTCCCTGGGCATTTTTCTTGCCCTTTTTCCCGGACTGTACTACATTAACTTCTGCTCCATCTTCTACAGAAAATACTTGGGCTTTCTTTTTCTTTTTACTGTTAAAATGCCTTTCAGCATGTCTAGCATATTCAAGTAGTGACTGTAAACTACTTGTACGATGGTCTACCATGTGCTTTGTAATAAAGCTGCTTATAGGCAAAATACTGCCTTTTAAAAATGCATTCTTTAGCTGCTGCTCATGCGGGGAATCATGTGTTTGGTCTTCAGGTATCTGCATTCCACAATGGTTATTAAAACACTCTAATAATCTAGCATAATATCTATCAACAGTTTCACTTTCTTGTTGGATGCATTGATTAATGCAAGTCCAGTCTGCCCTAGGCTTCCATTTCTCAGAGATTCGGTCTGTAAGACCTTTTACTCTGTTATCCAACTCTGCGTTGCTATGTGGGAGTGGCTTGTGTTCTGCGTCACGGGGATTCCAGTTGCCACTGATCATGTGCCAATCTGGACCTACGATTTGTCTAACTACTTTTTCTACTTCTTCTCCATTTAAATGATAACTTAACCTCATGCCCTGTAAGTCTTCTAAGAATTTTCTAAAATTAACTTTTGGATGGGGAATTCCCTCTGTGGCTTTCCAGATGTCTTCCGGTGTCCATGGTCTATATACCAGGAGAGATGGGTCCTGCCCTTCCTGTCCTGCCTGAGGATTTGGTACTTCTATGACCGGACATATCTCTTCTTCACTCATAGCTCGTGAATTTTTGTTCATTTGATATAACTCAATATCCCCTCTTAAGTTACGTGTTCGAGACCTAGTCTCGACGGGATCTCTGACAAATGGTCTTGGCTTTGCGGGGACAGCCAGGTATAGCGGAGGTGGACCAGCTTGTCCACTCGCTTCATATTCTGGTAAGGGAAGTGGAGGGGGCAGAGGGGCTGATGCTATTGCCAAATTATTGTCCTCTTTATCTAGAAACATTGCTTTTAAATTATTACTCTTTTGTTCCCTACAGTTTGCTTCCTCAATCCACCTGTGTGCCTGAGGAATGCCTAATTGACGTTGCTTTTTTACCTGACCTTTTGCGTCGGTTTTAAGCTGTTTGACAAGTTTAATAAGTGAGGATTTTTCTAATTTGCCACCAAATTCATATTTATTAACCCATTTTGTATAGTACCTAACATTGTCGGCACGCTGTAATTGCATATATTTTGCATCTTCAGTTAACGGCGGATCTTGGAATCTTTTTGTGCACTTATTTCCCATATTGTTCTAACTGTTAAAATGTTACGTACCCTTCTTATTTTTATGTGGTACCACGATTTCTCTTTTTCACAGTTTATCTAAAATAACTGCCTACCTATTCTGTTTCCCTGATCTATGACAAGATTGCAATCTTCCTGTCCCTGACTTGTACACAAACAAATCTCCTGACAGATGATACAAATCAAGTCCCTGATCTAAAACAGAAAAAAAGGTAAATTCCTCCCTACCTGAGCCTCCGTGATTGATCGTCTGGTTCGAGGAAAAAACATTAACTCATCCTCCAGTCACAGATCAGAACAGTGGCTGGCCTCTTTTAAGCGACAATTCAGTTGGAGGTCTTTCAGAGCAGAAGAACTGATGTGGTTTCTTCTCCGTACGGTTTCATGCCACCTGGCCCATCTGGCCTGAGGTGAAGTGAGAGTTTCCGGTCCGAAGGACCAATCTGTCAAAGGAAAAAACAACTTCAAAAAGATCAATACACGGCAGGTTCAGGTTAAGGCACTTTAATTCTTGCAGCAAGGAGACAAAAACATGCTAATACAGAGTTTGTCTAACTAGAATTAGAAAGTGAAGCCATTCTTATACATTTCTTACAAGACATTGCCTACTAAGCTGACATAACAAATCACAAGTTCTTACAATATTATTTCATAGCAGCTGTTTATCCATGATTTTCTGCTGACACTATCAAGTTTATGAAAAAATTTCCTAAGAAAAACAATGTGGCCTTGGAGACCACCGGTTAGATACAACTTCTCACTATGTGATGTTACCATTCAAGGTACTATGGCTAATTCGAGCACAAAGTAAGTACAGATTATAGTTAATTTCTTCAAGCAGTCTTTGTTCAACTATATCTATTTTTTTCTGCAGCTGTGCATATTCTCATAACACGAACAGAGCTGATTGTTCAAGTTCAATAACGTTATAGAAAACAGTATTGTTCTATTCATTATTTTCCTGACCTAGCAGATAATCACCTGCTTCTCAGTAAATTTCCAAAAGGCGTAAACATGAATTTTGCTGTGCTAGCAAATATTAGGTCAGAGAGCATCTTGCAGTTTCAGAAAGCATCTCGCAGTTTCATACAAAACTAAGCTGTACATAAAATAGAATGAAATGTGTTAACCCTTTTAGCTTCTAATAAGCACTAAACACATACATTAATACATATTTTTCTAACAGAACCAAGAATAGCCTAGTAAGCTATTCTGTTTTCTCATACCCCTTTGACTGCACTGGTCAGTATTGAATCTCAGTCAGATTTTTCCTTTCTTTAGTCCAATAGCACTAAGTATTTTTGAGGTAGTGTAACAACTGCCTCATGTTTACCAAAAACATTTTATTGTTACCTTGCAATGATTCAGTATGTGAGATATGCAAGTGTTTACTCAACTTGGAGGCTACCTTATCACCTATAAACACAGTTCTTACACACACACACACACACACACACACACACACACACACACACACACACACACACACACACACACACACACAATCTGTGACACAGGACATCTGCACTACATCAACTTGCACTGAAGTTAAGTGAACACTGCCTAAGCCTCCCAAAATAAGGATTAAAACACCTTATTCCTTAATTCATACAGCAGGACATCCACTACCAGTCCACATTCCCCTAGTCAGTACACATACAACTCCAAGTACTTAAGACCTACTGAGAATGCATATCCTCTGTGTGTTTTGACAAATTGGTGAAATGATGTAAGGATTAAAGTCACTAAATAATGACATGCATTTGAGTTCAAACTTATCTTTCAGAAAATACATGTTAACACAAATCCTGTTATTCTAGCAACTTTCTAAGTTTATAAGAGCAATATTTAAAATGCGTCCCTATTTTTGGGCCTTTGTCCCTCCATTATGTCAGTCTTTGTCCAAATTTCTAATGCTAAGAGGTTGAGAAGTATGGATACCAGCTGCCTTTCTGGAGCTAGGATCCTGGATGTAACAGTGGCTGTTAGATCCCTCCTTATTGACAAATATGATTATGACATAGCTGTGGTCCTCATGAGTGCTGTACCCCAGTGTAAAAGGATATGATTAATCTTGCACTGCATGTGCCAGAGGCAGGAAAGACATTGGTCCTGAGAGGTATTTTACCATCAACCAGAATTATGCTAAGATGCAAAGACAGAATAATTGGCTTTAATAATTGGCTATGTAGCTGGTGTCATTCTTGAGAAATCTAGTATGTGCCAGCTTGGGGTAAGATGGTAGACAAGCCTTCCTGCATTGCCAGAGATGATCTGCTGCTTTCTCTTATCATGGCTTTTATACATTCTAGCTAAAGTTTTTGTCATTTCCTTAATGACCTTTTTAGGCAGAGTCCATTTGTTGGATATTCCAACTTAGTAAACCTAATTCTGAACACATTAAAGTGGTGTTACTTGGTACCAGAAAGCGTAACAAAAATGCCTGAACATGAGATCCTCTTACACATTGAAGAAAGTCAAGTATATTAGCTACGGAGATGCACTTTTAAATTAATGAAATTAGTTAAAACTCTGCCTCTGTTCATGGATTTAGCACCCATCATGTATTCATACCTCCTGGCAGTTGCAAGAGGAATATCATTATTTGGCAAGGATATTAACACCTCAAGTCTAATTCCTTAAAACCTCAAATCTACACTCTTAGATTTCCAAATCACCTACCACTCCACAGCTAGCTATAGAACACCATCTATGTTCCCTATTGACTACACTAGGTACTTTGATGGCCTAGGCAAAATCCACATTAATTGCAATTGGATAATTGGAGTGGTATATGGTCTTACCCAGTCTATCTTGTGTTGCCTTCACTGAGGCTAGAGGGTAGGTCTGAATATGGTTTCTTGGTTAGGCTTGAAATGGTCTGCAACTGATTGTCTAGTACTTGTCATTTCCCAAACTAAATAATCTCCAAAACTTATCTATGCCAGCATATTCTGTCCATAAAAAGCATAAACATGAAGGGAGGCAGGATATACCCTTGGGAGGTTCCTGCAAGAGAAAAAAAGGACAATAATGACTAACTGGTGGTGGCAAGAGATTATTGGCAGGGAAGGTGCATGTATTTATATTCCACTTAAAACTGATGCTATGCAGCTTAGGAGAATTTGGGGAGAATTACATTCTCAGCAAAAAATATTTATGGGTGAGGATTGGAATCAGATTTGCAATAGTGATGGTGTATAGAGGACCTATAAGAGAAAATGCAGCAAAAGATGGTAGACTTTTGAAGACATATATTAAGAAACATAGTATGGAAGATGTGAAGTCAGTAAAAGGAGCTCACATATAATTTATATATTATTCAACAAGAATGAATAACTAAGCTAGATTGGTTATGAATTATGTATCATAGGAGCATTTGCATTTGCATTGAATTGAAAGATTTGAGACCCATCTGGTAACTATATCAAATCATGCACTGATAACAAACTAAGATGCAAATATAGGGTAATAGTGTAAAAGTGATACACTGCCTCTTTCCTACTTACTTTCTACATTGGAATAGACTTTCCATACATGTCAAGCAGAACACCTCACTGTCCCTCTCCAAGAAAAATCTTGATGAGTGGATGGGAAATAGAAAATTCACCCCATGGATCACTACAGTGGCTTTACTCGACAGAGGCACTGGGAACTAAGGTTGGGTGGCACGATGCCAGATTAATCCTATGGCTAGGCTTGTAAAGGCCCCAGGGCCATTAGCCTAGTACACACCTCTGAACCTATGAACAAAGAGAGCAATTTAATGAATGTATAGTGGGTATGATTTGTGAGTTATTAGGAAAGATCACAATTACTTCGGAAAGGATAGCTACTGAGTGAGATAAAATGTTCAAAAGTATGGTAGAAATAAGACAGAACTAGATATGGGTAAGAAGTTATATGAAATAATTTAAGGGGTGACAAAGGTTAAGGTACTGCAGAAGAAACAGAATTTCCTAGACAAAGAACAGCAGCAACTGCAGAATGGTAAAGTAAAATAAGGGACTATTTGGACAGTATGCATAAATAAAGTGCTGCTGATAAGCATTTTTTTCTTGATAATTCTACGGGACAAATAATTTTAGTTCAATGACCACAACCACTTAGGCAACAAAATGTAGAAAAAGATACCGCCAAACTTAGGGAACATATTGCAAGAAAAATAATCAGAAATCCTGTTAAGGTATTAGATATAATTTGAAAATTTTGGAAACTTGTGTAATACATAGGAATGGGGAAAAATAAAAGAAGGAAACAAATGGAAATATTTATGGATGACCTAGTTATTCAAAGGTTAGAGTAAGTGAAGAAATAAAAACATTGTACAATCAGTCAAGGAAAAGTCTCCAAGAGCAAACAGCATTCCTTTGGAAATTTGGAAGTTAGGAGGGAAGAGAGTAATAAAGATCTGGCAGTCTTTGTTTAACAATATTTTAAAATGGGGAGGGGGGTAAACATAATTTTTGAAGAAATCAGTGGTGACTATATTCCCAAAGAGGGTAAAGACCTTACAGAACTGGTTACATATGGACTCATTTTGATTTTAAACCATGATTATAGATTATAGAGTGTTTATATCAATATTAGCTAAGGGAATAGAAAATATATCACCATTTTTGATAGCTATGGATCAGTGTGGTTTTGTGAATGAAAGGCAAACATTTGGTAACATTATTAATAATATGGAACTAATAATTTATTTCACCTTCAATTACAGTGGTGCAGCGGTTTGCATTGTTGCCTCACAGCAAGAGGTTCTTCAGTTTGATTCTTGGCTGGGGTGTCTTCTATGCGGAGTTTGCATGTCTTCCCTGCATTCATGCAGGTTTCATCTGGGTGCTCCAGTTCCCTCCCACATTCCAAACACATGCATCTGGAGTGTTTTTCCCTGGGCCTCTGCTGAAAATTGACTTGTTTCAAGTTGGACTTTCCCAGTAAATAAATGATAAATAAATAAATAAAACTGAGACAATATATAAATTGAAATTAAACTCTGTCGATATTATAATGTTAGCATGCTTCTGTGTCTGTGTGTTTTGGTTTTCTACTTACTATGTATTTGGATATATAATTGTGATTTTATGCGCATATTTCAATATTTATAGCAGTAACATGATAATAGCTAGCTAATACAAGAAACATAAAACATATATAACATGACCTAATCAATCACAATTGATATAATCATGGTAAAAACTGTAAAACTGTGACATTATCCTAATATCTTGTTGAAGGATAATACATTTAGGACTATATTGGGTAACATGGAGCAATGATGATCCAGAGGGAAGTAGAATATAAGACAATACTGCTGTTATTGGTGGGTCTTGATGCAGAGAAAGCATTTGGTCACCTGGGATTTTATGAGGAGGCCAATTTTCAGATATAATAATATATTAACAATGAGAATATATAAAGGATCAAAAATGGGTGAGTTCTTCTCTGACAACCTGTAGTTAAACAGAGGAATCTGACAGGAATGTCCTCTTTCCCCTCCATAATTTGCTTTTATGGATTCACAAGCTCAAGGAAATAATTATGGTGGTAGCTAAGAAAACTTAGTTTTATTTAAAGATGCCATTATTTGGTTTTTGAAAAATCCTGAAGCATTTTCAAAATACAAAATATGAAGATAAAACAAAAATGTATACAGGTAAACTATGCAACTACTCATGAACTGGCTCAGCAATACCCATATTTATAGGAACATGGTGAGATGAAGTATTTTTTGTACTCCTTGTGTTGGTACTGTACTTGTTCCATTGTAAGGCAGGAGCTATTGTCTCCAAAGGGCATCCTGGGGGTGGTGCCACCCACTGCTTCTACCAGGGGACTTTCTACTTTATGACTCACTGTCTGTCCTCTTCCCTGTCATGCAATCTTCATAGAGTATGTAGGCCGAGCATGCTATAAGGACATGCTGACTTATCACCCCACCTCTGCAGCTGCTCTTTCTTGCCTCCCCTATGGAAAGTCTTGTTGGGAATGTCCTGGAGACCACCCATCATAGGATGGTAATGTACATACCTCTGCTACTCCACCAGTCACCTGAGCCTCTAAATGAATTGTTGTTGCTCTGCTGTAGTAAGGGCTTTATTCCTCTATGCCACCAACGCAGCTAGAAGATGAAGTATGTAGGCATGTATATTAAAAATTATTCTGTTATGGTAGCTAGGGATCTGTGGGATGAGAGTGAACAGAAGATAAAACAAAATTAAGACACTGGAAGCTCTTGATTATAGATAAAAATAGTAAAATACAAGCAGTAAAATTACCACTATGAGAAAAAAAAAATAAAATGGCAAGGAAATCCACAAAACCAAAGTATAGCATACAAATCCCAGAGTGTAGCAGAAGGCAAAAAAGCTCTTGTAGTTTTTATAAATAAAACCAACAGATTTATTGTAAAATGTGAGCACTTTCACAGTGTTCAACACCGCTTCATTAGACATAAAATCCAAGAGATAAGAACAGTATATATAACCATATAAAATTCACTGCAACCAATCAGACTTCCCAGAAAACCCACCAAAATTAGAGGGGCAGTTAATTAGATATACAGCTCATTGCAATTAAAGAAGTACAACAAAAGACAATAGTAAATCATCTTAGCCACCTGGATTTCAGCACTGGTTTCAAGGGGACTGAGTCATTTAGCCCGAGCCCCCTATGTGCCCAAGTCTCAAAATCTTTTGAAGTTCTATATTTTCTGTTCTATTGTCAAGGTCCCCTAGTAAAATAATTTGATCCTGGACATGCAGTACCTTAAATAAAAATGTATGTTGTTCATCTGCTGACAAAGTGTGTCTAGCAAGGGCACTATAGTCCTGTCCCCTCCCTGTGCAATAGATGTGATCCCTTATCCTCTCTTTAAGATGATGATTAGTTTTCCCTATGTAAAATTTGAAACAGGTTATGAAATGTGCCACATAGACTACAGTTGGCATTGGCTCTCAATTTCCTGAGCTGGCCTGACTCAGGATGTTTAAAATAGCCTGACTCGTCTATGTAGCCGCAATAAGCACAACTCCCACATTTCCATGTACATGTTAATGTCTCACCCATCACTGTTCTAATCTTAGGGTAACACAAATATGGTTTCAAATTTCGTCTATTCTTATGGATCAATCTAGGTTGTGCACCAACCAACTGGGAGGTTTTCTCATCCACCAGTAGAATGTACCAATTGTTACGAACAATAATTTTAAGACCCCTACCATCCTGTGTAGGAGATAACCAATGGTATCGATTGATTGGATGGTAGTTTGCCATCCTTACTTCTCATCTGGTCAGAGAAGTAGGGTCTAGCACGGATTCCCCTCTCTTCATTTATCTTGGCATAAGCTTGGTTAATTTAATCCTGATTGTAGCCTCTCTCAGCAAACTCTTCCCTTAACTTTTGAAGGCCTTGTGTGTAATCAGATTCCTCATAAGATAGGTGTGAGATCCTCATAGCCTGTCCCTTCACTATGTTGGTGAAAATATGCTTAGGGTGCATCCTCTCCCCATGAAGAAATGTGGATGATAGCATTCCCCTTTCTATGTAATTTAGTGAAAAAGGAATCCCCTTTTCCAAAAACAGTCACATCCGGATAGTTAATACTGTGAGTAGAAGTATTCACAGTAAAGTGAAGGAACTTACTAATACCATTCAAATACTGTACAAATGCTAGTATATCCTGTTCATCACCTCCCCATCCAATAAAAAGATCATCAACAAATCATACCCCCTAGCAAACATCTGTTACAGCTATGATGCAGGCCAGATATGGGCGTTGTGATAACTGCCAGGGCTGCCAGCACACACATTCATGATAATGCCCTGAACATTGCACATGATCTGGCAGTTGATGGAGTGATACCCCTTGTGGTTGATGTAGATTCTAACCTCCATGCCAGGTAGTCCCTTGATGCATACATGAGTACAATCTATGGCACCCAGTACCTCAGGGTAGTGTGCTACATGGTAGAAGTGTTGCATACTCCTGGTCCTGTCCTCAGAGGTATGGGGAAAATAAATGTGCACACTGGCATGTGGTAGCATGGCATCCAGGAACTGGTGGAGTACCCTGGATGCTGATGCCTGAAAGACCCCCATCACATCCTCAGTTGGTCTTTGGAATGTACCTGTATGTAGTACCCTAAGAGCTACACATACCTTTGTTTCCACTGAGATGGGTTCCCCTCTTTTGGCTCTGGGTCTGAGTTGAGGGAAGCAGGACTCAGTGAGTTCTTGTAGTATGTCCCTGTCCACCCTGTAGTGTTCTACAATCTCCAGATCATGTAGCTCCTGAAAGGTTACGCTGGGCCTGAACACACTTCTCCTTCTCAGTGTAGGCCTATTGCCAGCCACAGCAGCAGCATTGACCTCAGCATCTAGCACATACAAATTCCACATGTATTGCATTACAAACTTTATTATATATACTTTAGTGCAGTTATTGGTATTGTTTCCTGTTTTTATTGCAGTACAGTTGGCGTTATTCATTTATTGCAATACAGCTCTAATTTCACATTTATTGCACTACAAATGTTACTGTATATACTTTATTGCAATTGATGCTTTACTCTTTCTTGCTTATTTCATTAAAGTTAGCATAATATATCCGTACTCACTACACTCGTGGCGCAACCTGGCCAAGAGCCCAGGATGTGACTCGACATCATGAGCCCTCTCAGCTGCAGCTGTTGGGAAAGAAGCACACCATTATGCATACCATTTTTACAGACATTCAGAGGACATATTGGTAAAACAGAGGAAAAAGTACTTACATATTTGTGGGGCATTTCTTGCCCTCACTTCTTGGATCCAGGTGTCCAAGAGTCCCCTCTTCCATCTTTTCAGGTCATCATGGTGGTGACAACATTGCTCACCTGTGCTGGGGATACCAGTAACACTGGTGAGTTCTCTGGCCAGCTTGTCCCAGGCCTCCGCCTTGCACTTGGAGCCCTGGAAACCACCCTGGAGTGGTCTGTCAGCATGGTTTTGTACAAGGAGCCCAACCATGACCCTGGACTCCAGAGTGCCCCAATGTTGTGCCCTAAAGCATGCATCTTCACCACTGCCAACCTTAGTACACTGTCAGTGATAGACCTCCAACAGATTCTGCTGTATTGCCACCTATTGGGCTTAATATAGGCTGTTTTCCCACCCTTGCATGTCATTGGGCAGCATTAAAAAAAGCGCTGTGTCACTTAGCACCACACAAACCAGCGCAGCTGAGCTGAGAAGCAGGAAAACTCATAGAACCATAGTCTTAGTGGAGCATAGCAACATGCAAATCAGCCAAGCAGAGCTGAGCAGGGCACAAACATTGGCAGCTGTTACCATGTTTATGCAGTGCTTAGCAGGTCTCAGCATATTTGACAGAGTGCAGCGGGGCCATCTTTTATTAAAAATGCATAATATTTATATCAACATTAAATACATATTTTCCATTCCACATATTCAAACCCTGGACCTACTGCATATGAAGCTGTAACTCTACCCAGTTAGCTATGAGAATATTAAGAAACCCGGTATACCTTCATATATACCACTGAACTACGTGCTGTGCAAACATGTTTAGACATGCTTAAACATATCTTTAAATAAATGATTAATTACATCCGGTTTCTATTTTTAGATGCCTGGTAGATGTCTGCTATCTTATATGTGAGCATAGCTTGGCATTGCTGTTCTTCACACCATGCCGCGCAAACATGCTTTTTTTAAAAAAAAGTAAAACAATGAAAAAAAAAAAATAAAACTAAACAAAGGACATTGCAGGGAGTCTCATACTCCTCTGCAGCCATGGTTAGCACTACAACTGTCCCTACACTGATTCAATAACTGTGTTTCTCGGCTCTCCCTCGGCAATGCACCATCATTAGTATGCATGGTGTGCTGCTGAGGGGGAACCGTGACCACGAAGATGGATATAATCCATGTAGGCTCTACATGGTGCCTACATGGATATTATTAGATCATGTGGAAAGTCTAGATTTTTGAACAATAGGATTAAAAATAGAGACCAAATAGACTGAAATTCCCTGCAGTAATTGGTCTAAAAGGTGGATTAATGACATCCTTATGGATCTTTGGTATTTTAAAAATTAGGCAATTCTGGGTAATTCAACTTTCAAGTACTCATAACAAAACAAAATCTATCTGTTCCTGATGTAAAAGATCAAGCAAACAGCAATCTAAATGCACAAATTGCTTATAAATATGATCTACAGTAATATCTTCATAACAGTTTACATCTGGTAGTAGATGGCACTACTTAAATGAACTTTGTAAGTCTGGTTTAGCTCAAACGAAGTTCTGACATATTAAAGAATGAAAGCACTTAGATGTCCCAGTTTTTCTTTTCTTTGTGTATAGTTTTCTTGGTGCTCTCTTAATCTCCATTTGGTAGAAACATTTGCATTGTTTTTAAATATTTTCTGATTAATACTTTTGACTTCCATTCACCTGTGATTATTGAATCTTGAAATGTAAATGAGATTCAAAATGTTAAAAAATAAAACTATTCCCTACACCTACTTTATAAATCTAAGACCATAGTTCATTGTATATAGCAATCATACTTGTCAAAACAATAATGGAATCAAGTAAATAAGAAATTGCTAAAATGTATTATTAGTCCCTGGTGACAATACTAAAAATAGGGGTGTCACCATATTAATTAAAACATCATTCAAAGATGTTATCCTAGGCATGGCCAAGGATGAACACAGGATAGCAGCAGATTTCTTCAGCTCCACCAATTTCATTACACTGACAGGAATTAATTACTTAAAAAATTAATTTTTGAAGTAATTTTCTTTCTAAATATGTTTGTTTTATATAGTTCTTGAACTATATCTAAAAAAGAAAGGAAATCTTAACAATATTCCTGTCAGAAATCACTTTGGAAATTTTCCTGTCAGTTTATCAGTCTGAAATGAGTTCCAGTAAGACAAATTCTCAAGACTCCAGCATCAAGAAAGAACTTCAGTCTCTGATAATTATAATCCAGCAACTTACTGCTAAGATGGATAAAATGGATACTAAAATAGACACCTTCATAGAAAAACTACAAAACAAATAGACTTGTTACATATAGACCTGCAACAACAGAAGATCCAGATGACAGGCATAGAAGAAGCTGTGAATGACATGGAAAATAGAATACAAGAAGAGGAAATCAACATTGAGTTTCTCCTGAAACAAAATACACATTTACAAACAAAGCTGGATGACCTGGAAAATAGATCTAGGTGCAATAACATTAGGATTTTTGGACTGCCAGAAAATATTGAAGGTAACAATATTACTTCTTTTTAACAACATGGCTCCCTAAAACTTTAGACTTACCAGAAGCATTCTCTTTTGGTATCGAAGAGCACATAGATCTATAGCTAATACTAACTCTAACAAAAACTATCCTAGATCAGTTATAGTTAGATTTCTATCATCTTTTGATAAAGAGATGGTTCTTAAATCTGCTTGGGCTAAAGCTCCTGTTAAGATTAATGAGACAACTGTGCGTTTTGACAATGACTATTCTTCCATGGTAATAGCTAAAAGAAAAGTTTTTCTGCCACTAATAAGGGAGCTTAAAAAAACACAGTTTAAAACATACCTTCTGTTTCCTGCCAAGCTTAAAATCTTCCTTCCTGATGGTCCTAAAATTTTCAATGACTTAGACTCTGCTTTACTGTTTATCAAAAAAAATAAGATTTTGGATAAAATAGAAGAAATGGAATGGGCTAGTCCTTCATTAAAGAGACTGGCAACTGAAACTTCGTGGAAGACTTCAGAGAAGAAGAAGAGACTAAAAAACAAATGATTTGTTCTATGTTTGTTTTTCTCTCATCATTTTATTTCATTATTAATCTTTTTAAATATAGTTCCTGCATTTCCAAGAAGCCACAAATATTTTGAAAAAGATTTAATCAAAGTTATTCTCTGTGTGCAAAGAAATGTTTTGTTTCATAACTAGTCAAAAATATCTGGAGATTTAATGGCAAGCTGTGATTCAACTTGTTTCTCTTTCTGAAAAGGAGAAGTAAGGTCAGTAATTTGATACATTTTTTTCCTTTATCTTTTTTTTTTTTCTTTTCTTCTTTTCTTTGTTTAAACAATGACATTCTATTTAGATTATGTAGTGGGTAAAGGGTGGGGGAGGGCAGGGAGAGAAGAGTAATGAAAATATGATTAATAGAATAATAACATATTTATTCCTTCCTTAAGTTTATATGTTCTTCAAATGCTATTCCTAATTATACTTTCTTGATTATACTGCTTATGCTTGTTTGTAAATAATCTGTCATGCTTTAACTAATAATAATTAGAACTAAATAATAGTAAATAATATGTTTTATTTTTAACTCTATTAATATAAACAGTAAGTAATATTCCATTGTATATACTTCTTATAGCTTTCTCTTACATATTTTTTTATTTCTGCCTTACACCCTTTTACTTTCTACTCTCTTTTTCTTTTCTTTATTAATATATAGAAATGCTTTTGATCATATAGACACAGTAAATAATAAGATTTGCATAAAAATTGAGTTGGGACAAAAATATTGAGTTTTATTACTTATTAATAATTTTGGGCTTAATTTCACTTACATAGAGGCTGTAATAACCTGTAAAATACATTGTGAAGGTTTTGTCATGTTTAGATGCATTTACACTGCTAAATAAATGTTTGTCACTAGTTTTTAATAAGTTTTCCGCCAAAATGTTAAGAGAGACAATCTGGGATGTGGGCTGTCTCATGCACAGTGTCCATGAGCTACTTCAAAAGCTTCAACTCTCAGAATTCTCACAGAGAAGCTGAAAGCTGCCAGTCTCACCTTTGACCTAGATATCACACTGACACATCACAGATTCAGGAATGTCACTCTACCAGGAAATAGAAATGATACAAATGCGACTATGTGAAGGAAAATGAACTCTTTAACATCTAAATGTGAGTTATTTTATATAATTACTTTAATATCTATGTTATAATTCATAAAATATGTCAGTTATAATGAGTTTAAATGATACAGTTTCTTGTAGTAAGTAAATGTCTTATTTTAGAAGGCATAGAAAATGAAACATTTATTCAAGTGTTTTTGAAAATCTACTTAACAGCAGCTTAATAATCTGTGTTAAAACTTATGTTCCAAACATATACATTACTATAACTCATTTAATTCATCTGATTGACAAGCATAAATAATTTTATAACTCTATTCTGGAAGAAATTGTCATGTGATATATTTTAAAGCAGTAGTATAGCATGGTTGTAAAATCTGGTTACTAAAATGTGTTTGCTGTGCATTATTTTGTATAAAGCAGACAGATTTATTGTAGGGACAGCAAGTAAGATAGTGCTCGCAAGGACACAACTCAGTGAGATCAGATATATATATATATGTGTGTGTGTGTGTGTGTGTGTGTGTGTGTGTGTGTGTGTGTGTGTGTGTGTGTGTGTGTGTGTGTGTGTGTGTGTGTGTGTGTGTGTGTATGTATATATATATATATATATATATATATATATATATATATATATATATGTATATGTGTATGTGTGTGTGTATGTATATATATATATATATATATATATATATGTGTGTGTGTGTGTGTGTGTGTGTGTGTGTGTGTATATATATATATATATATATACATATATATGTGTGTGTGTGTGTGTGTGTGTGTGTGTGTGTGTGTGTGTGTGTGTGTGTGTGTGTGTGTGTATATATATATATATATGTGTGTGTGTGTGTGTATGTATATATGTATATAAGTGTTTCTGAGAATCTGCATAACTATGCAGTATGATTTATAACAATTTCTATGAATACAATATTTTATTCTATTGACAATAATGAGTTTGAGTAAATGCTCATATACAAGCAATTCAAGGTTTTTTTGGAAGCTGTTAATTGCATTTACATGACAGAAAATAGATGCATCTTAATATATGTAATGTCTGAATCATATTAGCCAAAGTTTTTGATTTAAATGAATGTTAGAACTTATTTTCTCTTCTCTTGATTTCTAACATCAAGATTA
The DNA here is from genome assembly GCF_019279795.1 of Protopterus annectens. Classification (NCBI taxonomy): domain Eukaryota; kingdom Metazoa; phylum Chordata; order Ceratodontiformes; family Protopteridae; genus Protopterus; species Protopterus annectens. The sequence goes on along the minus strand of NC_056725.1, from coordinate 1,793,546,055 downwards.
TTTGAATGCTATTTGAATACAAGTGTTTTATATTACATGGATGTATATAGTAGTATGAACAGTTTAAAAAAAAAAAAAAAGGTTTATTTTAGTTTATATGATGCTGTTTTACCAAATGTGTAGTCTTGTCTTGCTAGATAATTGAATTGAAAACTGTTAACCTCAGTTAAATATAACTAGTATTAAATTGATAAGGTGGTAGCTGAGGTACTGCTGCTTAGGGTATGGGGTTAACTTGAGTGGTAAATACTACTCTAAGTTGGAGTTTATAACTCCAGGCTGGATGCAAGGTTTAATCCTTACATTATTTTCACTTGTTCATTGTTATTTGTATATAGTTTTGACATCCACAATATATTTTGTACATTCATTGTCACTACAAACAAAATTGAATCCTATACGAAATCCCATAAGAGATTCAATAAATACAGCTATATTTAAAGGTACACCTAAAGGAGGAGATGTAACATTACTTATCTTGTTATTTGTTATTTTGATCATAAGATTCTTAAGTTTTAAAAATGCCAAATGACATATTTAAAAGGAATTTCTTTAAACATTAATGGATTGAATAATCCATGTAAAAGTGCAAGCCTAATAAGATACATTAATTTACATAAGGCCAACTTAGTCTTCCTGCAAGAAACCCATCTCTTGAAAAAAGATATTGATAAACTAGCCACAAACAAATATACAGTATTGGTTAGTTCAGAGCACACTCAGAAAAAGAGGAGTGGCTATTTTATGGAATAAAAGTATGCCCATTCCTAAAACCATTAAGTCTTATCAGGATGACAAAGGAATGTTTTGTATGGTTACAATACAAATTAATGGGAAGACTTACACTTTAATTAATGTATATTGGATACCTGGAATTGGTATTAATACAGTGAAACATCATCTTGATAAGATCATATCATTCTCTATAGGAGATATTATTTTAGCTGGTGACTTTAATTGTATACTACATGAAAGTGATACTACCACTATAGGAAAAGAAGAATTACATCTAATGCAAAACATTTAAATGATTTTGCTAATTCTTATCATTTGAATGATATTAATAATCAGATAGATTCAAATTCATTACCATACACCTTTTTTTCTAACAGATACAAAACTTATTCAAAAATAGATAGGGTCTTTATTTCTAACCAGATGGTAACAGATTTAATTAATTCCAAAATCATTTCATGTCCTATATCTGATCATAATTCAATTGTTTTTGAATTCATGATAAAAATACTCATAATGTTCAGATCAAAAGGATACCAGCATACTTAACTCAACTAAAAGACTATAAAGAATATATACTTTCAGAAGTAAAACATTTTTTAGACATAAATAATACTCCTGAAGTCTCCATTGTTTATGTTTGGGATGCCTTATAATCATATCTATATGGACAAAGTATCAGATGGTATAATAATAAAAGGAAATCTTGGGATAAGGAATTGTTAGATATTCAAAGTAAATTAGACTCTTATAAACATAATAATAAAGAAAATATTATGGACAAGAAAGTTATTGAAGAAATAAACAAACTAAATGAGAAATACAAAGAAATTTTAACTCATAAAGTTAAAATAACTTTAGAGAAATACAAGTTTTTGTCTTATTCAATAAGCCCCAAATACTTACATAGACTTAAAAATAAAACAAAAGGTTGAATAAACAAAACCATATCAAAGAAATATTTTCTCTAAGGAAAAAGAAGAATGTTTCTAGTATACCAGAAATACTAGATGAATTTAGAAATCACTTTCACAAAATTAACCATAATAACATTAACATGGAACCGAAAGATAAAATAAAGGAGTTTATAACCACAAACATGAATAAAAAGCTTAATAAACAACATATTAAACTATTGGACAAGAGTATTTCATATACAGAAGTTATTACACAAATAAATAAGCTTAAATCAAACAAAGCACCAGGTAATGATGGTATTATACCAGAGATATATAAAATCCTTTCTAAAAGTACATATTCATTAATACATAAGGTTTTTATTTTGGCCCAAACTGAGTTAATAACCCCCCATCTTGGCAATATACATTTATTTCGCCAATTTTAAAACCTAATAAGGATCCAACTAGATGTTCTTCATATCGGCCCATCTCATTACTTAATGTTGATTATAAAATGTTTATGAGTATTTTTGCTGATAGATTGAAGACAATCATTCCCGGCATTATAGATATAGATCAGACAGGCTTCATTGTAAATAGAAATACTTTTGATAATATAAGAAGAACTTTAACATTAATAGATTTTGCAAATAGGAAAAAGAAAGATTTAACACTTATTAGTCTTGATATAAGTTCAGCATTTGATTCAGTAAGTTGGGACTATCTGTTTACCTTAATGAAGTGCACAAACTTCTCAGATGCATTTGTAAATCTAATTGAGCATTTATACAAAGGAACGTTGGCTTATATTAAGGTAGGAACTTATGTTTCACAAAAAATATCCATTCTTAAAGGTAAAAAACAAGGATGTCCTCTTTCTCCACTATTATTCACTCTAGTAATGGAGCCTTGGGCTAATTTGATCAGAAACAGTACTGACATAGAGGGTTTTGAAATAGATGAAAATACAACATCCAAAATTCAACTTTTTGCAGATGATGTTCTAATTACATCAGCAGGATCTAATTCTTCTATGCAGTCTCTATTTGATAACATGATGAATTTTAAAAGTATTTCTGGTTTAATATTCAATGAAGAAAAAACTAAAATACTACCTATATATACACGAAAAAATATTCTCATTAGTGATTTTACTAAATATGTACCCAATTCAGGTCAGATAACTTATTTAGGTATAATACTATCTAAAGATATTAAATCTATTATATATAATAATTATAATACCTGTTTTCTTAATATACAAAATCTTTTTAATACCTGGAATAATATGTTTTTTACTATGGAGGAGAGACTTACAATTATTAAAATGATAATATTCCCCAAGATTTTATACTTAATACAATCAATAATACTTCCACCTACAAAAATAATTATCAAGAAACTGAATACACTAATGTTAAATTTCCTATGGGCACCTAATAGACCTAGGATTGCATTAAAGAAACATACTAATAGCTGGTCTCAAGCGGGTATTTCTTTTCCAGACTTTAATTTATATACTATCTCTTCTATTGTAAAAGTTATTACTTTATTAATAGATCAGTCATATGTCACAAAATGGAAAGATTATTGGGAGCTAATTAGTATGCACTTCATGAAAATCTCCTTAACACATAAAAATATGATTGTAAATAACTCCATGTTATGGTTACTAAAGGAATTTTGTACTTCACCTATTACACCTAAACATATGGTTTGTTACCCATTAAATATTATTATTAGCTATCGTAACTTTATATTCATGCACCCTAAGTATAGGGAATGGAATATTATTGTATTCCCTATAATGTATACTCAGGGTATGCTTTTGTCATCTACTTCTGAAGGAACTCATTTAGCTATAGATAATGATCTAAAGTACTGGTATCAGTTGATATCTGATAATAAAGTTAAAAATCTAGATTTCTTAAAACAAGAATTTGATCTAAGAGAAACTTGCTGGTTAGAGGTTCAGACCTTTAGACAACATCTCATTAATAAAATAGATCTAATGTCTATAACAGTTAAAGAATCTATTCCAACACTGATTGATTACTTGATATTAAATTTACAACATAAAGTTTCTGATAAAGGTAAACTTTCATACATACATAAAATTATCAGACAAGAAACTTTTTACAGTGTAGATTCATACTGGAATTATCTCACTTCTATTAATGGGGACCCACCAAATCAACAAGATAAACAATATATTTTGGAATCTGCTTATAGAACTACGTCTTCCATTGTCTGGAGACTTTATACATGGAAATTTTTACATAGATCTTTTTATACACCTTTGATGATGAATAAAATAAATAATAAAGATAATTTGTGTAAGAGATGTAATGTAGAAATTAATGCTGACTGGGCTCATATGTTTT
>NC_056725.1:1793517037-1793537037 GCF_019279795.1 Protopterus annectens | reverse complement strand
CTTTCCTCAGTCAGTGTTTCTTCTTCACTTTTTGTAGCTGAGTTTTCCAGGTCTTCTGTATTTCTTTCCTCCTGGCATCCATATAGTGCACTTACTAGTCAGTTACTGAACTTTATCAAGAAACACAAGTCTACTGGCCTTCTCTGCTGAGTTTCTGTTTTTACACTGGGAGAACTAGAAATAAGCTATTACTCAATGTGCAGCCATCTTGGAAGTCAATAGAATTTTCAACTTTGACCAAAAACAGATACATTTAGAAATGTAAAAATTAAAAAAAAAATAAAATTAAAAACTAAAATAAATATGAAAAATTAAAATAAAAATTAAAACAAATCTAGGATCAATCTAGTTCCCTTTCAGTTGTTGACTATCTTGTTATTGTAATTGCATAACTAGCTTGTAGTGCATGGAAAGTGCTGATTACTCTCTGATATCCAGAAAAGAACAAACCAGGTATGTGCCAGAATGGCATGTTACCCGACCTTAACAAATGTTAAGCACCCCCTGCAAAGTTTATTAAGGTCAGGTCCCATACTATGCAGTACAATCTGCCTGTACTGACTAGCAAATTACAGCAGCAAAATAAAACATGTTTCTGTCTGCTGTCCGTACCTCTAACATGTCCCGAACTTCCTGTAAAAAAAAAAAAAAAACTTAAGAGAGCTGCTAGAATAACAATATGTGGGTTCACCTGCATACTCTGAAGAAATGCAAACACTGAAGCTTAAATGTATGCATTATCTGCTGACTTCAAGCCTCAGTGGTTTGTCCAAAAACAACATATTTTATGACAGAAAGACCAAAATTATGAAGCAATAATCATGATATCCTGTAAAAATCTAGATGGTTGAGAGATACGGAGGTAAGTGTGAACATAACAGATTGTATCAGACTACCTCTCTGACAGAGCTTGCTAAGTGTTTTATCACTTTGAAAGCTAGGAAGACACTTAGTGATGTTATTCTCCTTTAACTAGTAGTACATGGGCCAGATAAAGCTCCACTCACTACAAAGGATTATGATTGTCTCACCAGTCATAACCCTTATTATGTGTTCTTGACATGGATGCCAAGGTTCACCCGTCAAGTTTCGCTTTTGAGGTGAATTTATTGGCTTCCATGTCCTGAACACATAATCAGTGGGTTAGGATAGGTGACCCAATCATAATCCTCTGTGTTATACTAACAATGTCTCAGTCTGCCAACTTTTTTGTTTCCTGTGGTGAAATGAGTTCTCAAAAGTAATTCTACCCAGAGAAAAACGTAGAGGTGAACTATTTTCTTTGAGAATGTGCAATCTTGGAGGTAAATATATTTAGATACTGAAGGTGTTGGGTGCAGCTAGGTCCGCCACTCTTGCAAAAACTATTTTTTTTATATTTTGTGCGATATTTTGAGTTATGAGTTTGTATAGCCATGAGTTTTGTTTTTCTTTTCAATAATAAATCTTTATTGTTTTATCATTTTCAATACAAATTCCAAACAAATACAAAATTGAAAATAAAAACCAACTAATGTATCTAACAATAACACCATAACATATATACAATATTTACATGAATGTTTCCACCTGCAACACAAATTTATACAGAAAGATATAAAAATAATTGAGATTAGTTCAAGTATTACAGCATTTGTTGATACAAAGTTCTCTTACAGAGTATAAATAACTCATAATAAATTTAGGTTTAAAATATTATGCTAATATGATATTAAACACTTGTTCCCATATTTTCGGGTTATTGATATTTTTATTGTGTTGATGTAGAAGTAATTTGTGGGCTAATATATGTCTCATAGCTAGAATTTTAAAGTTATCCCATGAAGTTTGGGATGGGTTTAACCAATTAGTAGCTATATATAGTTTCATTAATAAGAAGATATTAATAATTATGATACTTTGTGATCTAGAAAGTTCTTTTGGAGGGATATGCAAAATCATAAATTTCCATGAAAGTGTTGTACTTTGATAACCCATCTTTTGAAGTTGTATTTTTAAAGAGTTCCAAAGTATATAAATGCATTTGCAGCTCCAGAACATATGAAGAAGATCAGCAGGTTGATCTTTACAGAATGGACAATTTGGGGAGTTTTTAGAATTGAATTTATGCAGGCTAAGACATGTATAATATGCATTATTCCATATCATAAGCTGAGTATACATAAACTTTTGAAGAGAGATAGATTTTGTTGACAAATCTATTGCTTTTATTATTTGACTTTCTTCTGTCAGTGGGATTTTCTCTTTCCAATAGTTCGTTAAAAGAACCTTATCCTGAAATTTGAACTCTTTTATTAATTTATTTGATACGGTTATAAATTTAACATCTTGTTGAAGAGCTTGCCACAAATTTGAGCATTTGATTAAATCCTCTTCTCTGGGTTTAAAATATTTAAAGTAGCTTATAGAGAGTTCCCTAATTTGTCTCAATATAACTAGATAATTTTTAGGTAAGTTTAATTCTTGTCTTATTTGATTAGCTGAAAATTTGAGATATATGTAAATGTCAATTAAAGTTAAATTAACTATTAATGGGAAATTTTTAAGATCTATTAATTTATTATTTAATCTCAAATTAGGGTTCCTATGAAAGGGTTGAAAAACCATCATATGTTGAGCAAGATCTAATGATTGAAATAAATTTTTATAGATGTTATATATACTTTAATGTGGTCCATTATCCCATATAATTTCAGCTTATCTTTTCCTAGAAAGGGTAATGCTTTAGGATTAATACTCAAATTTAATATATGTTTATAATTCAAGATTACCCATGTTGGTGCCCACTTAGTGCTACATACATCATAATTAGCAATTCTTAGGAGTCTATTAGAGTTTATTATTAAATAGTAAATTTCAAAATTTGGTAAATCCAATCCCCCTCTATTTTTTGGTGTCATTAATTTATCATACAATATCCTTGTTTTCCTTGGCTCCCAAATAAATTTAGCCGATTCTTTATGAATTTGTTTAAAAAATTTCTTCGAAATTGCTACTTGAGCAGATCTAAAAATATATAATAATCTTGGTAATATATTCATTTTAATAATTGAGACCTTTGCCAATACTGGTAATCTTAAATTATTCCATCTGCCAAAGTCAGATATTATTTGATCCCAAACTGTTTTAATGTTAATAGTATAAAAATCATTACCATCTGTAGAGAAAACAATACCCAAGTATTTAATATTATCTTTGAACATTACCTGTCCCACCAGTGGCAAAAGCGAGAAAGGTTTGGGAGTTCTTAAGGGGAAAATATTTGTTTTTTTAAGATTAATTTTATAATTAGATATTTCTGCAAAGTCATCCACTGCTTTTAATAATTTTTTAGTGTCTGAAATTGAAGTTGTACAATATATATTGAGATCATCCGCAAACGCCGCCATTGATATTTTTGTTCCATAAATTATTGGGGCATTATGGTATACCTTCTGTTTAATATATAAGAATAAGGGTTCCAGATATATATTAAATAATAACGGGGACAACTGACAACCCTGACGTGTTCCATTTTTAATCTGTATTCTTTTAGAGAACATTTTATTAATGTATAAAGTTGTATAAGGATTGCTATATAAGATTTTTAACACTCGAACAAATTCTTGGGATATATTAAAATATGGTAGAGTATCAAACAAAAAACCTATGTCAACCCTGTCAAAAGCCTTCTGTGCATCAATAATAAGCACATAAATATTAAGATTTTTCTGTTTAGCATAAGCTATCAGTGTATGAAGTATAAGTGTATTGTCACTAGTTTGTCTAGTTGCCATAAAACCGGCTTGTTCCTTAGATATTATTTTATTCATTATTTTTTTTAATCTACTGGCTAGAATAGAGGTCAAAATTTTCATATCTACATTTATTAATGATATTGGTCTATAATTGTCAGGGTTTTGGGGGTCAGAATTAACTTTAGGTATAAGAATAGTTTTTGAGGCATTAAAATGAGGATCATTTATTTTATTCTTAATTATATAGTTAAATACACGCGAGAGTATTTTACCAAAAATATCATCAAAAACTTTATAAAATTCCACCGTCAAACCATCAGGACCCGGTGCTTTATGTGATTTCATATGTTTAATTATATATATTACTTCTTCATCAGATATCGGTTTAACCAAATCCTTCTGCATATTGTCATCTATTTTCGGAAAATTAATTGTTTGTAAGAAATCTTCATTGGTCCTATGTGAGGGTAGATCTTTTTGGTCATCATATATATTTGTATATATCTCTTCAAAAATATTAATAATATCTTCCGTTTTAGAGTAAATTGTATTCTTAAATTGTATTTCTGAAATTTGTACTGCTGTTCTCAATTGATTAATAATTCTAGCTAATGCCCTTGATGGTGTTTGAACATGGTTGGCATACCTCGCTAACATTTTATGTTCCTGAAATGTCAATCTACTATTATGAATTAAGAAGAGGTCTTTTTGGCATTTAAGTAATTCCATTTCTGAGTATTATAATTTTGAATCAATTCTTGGTCAAGTATCTTAATTTTAGCTTCCAATTCCTGAATATCTCTAATCTGTATTTTTTTATAATATGAAGCTTTTTGCAAAAAGATCCCTCTTACTTGTGCTTTAACTGTCGCCCATTCAATATCAGGCGTATGTTGTTGTTTCTCTAATCTAGCCAATAGGCCTTTGAGGTAATCTGTAATTTTATGTATTATTTCCTCTTTATTTAACAGATTTGGGTTAAGAGACCAATTATAACCTCTTTGCCGCATGGTATCTCTAGGTTCTTTAGCAAAACTTAATGGGATTTTTGAGTGGTCTGATAAATAACGTGCATGTATAGAGACTAAAGGTTCAAAATTAATCATTGTTGCTGAAATAAAAAAAAATCCAATCTGGACCACATTTTATAACATGTTGAATAAAAAGTATAATTATTTGTATTACCAGGGTTATTTAAATACTTAAAGGGGTCATATAATTGGAAATCTTCCTTTATATCACTTATTGCTATTACTGCTTGTTTATTAAATGCTCTTTGTGGACAAGATCTATCCAACTTCGGATTTTGATAAGAGTTCCAGTCCCCTCCAATAATTATATAATATTTATCATATTGTGACAAAATCGGATAAAGTGATGCTATGAAAAGTTGTTGATTATTGCAAGGTGCATAAACATTTAAAAGTAAAATAGGTTTATCAAGTCGAGTAGAAGAAAGAATAACATAACACCATCTTCCTTCTTTATCTGATTTAGAGTCTAAAATCTTCTCTTGATATTGATTTTTAATAAGTATAGCTACCCCAGCACTATTAGTTTTACCTTCTAAGGCTACAATTTCTCTAATCCATTTCCTTTTCTTAATGTCAGCCCATTGATCATTAGTTAAATGCGTTTCTTGAAGAAGTATAAACGACGCCCTAGCCTGCAATAATAAATGTAAAAATAACTTTCTTTTTCTTTAAGTTCTGGAGCCCTTTTATGTTCCATGAGTCTATTTCCCACATTTAATGAGTTATTTTGTATAATAGAGGTTTAAAGGGAAAACATAATATAAAATCAAAGTGAGTTTAAAGACATATGTAATTTGGAAGCATTCTTGACATACCGTCCTATACCAGTGCCTACCCACTCTATCCCCGGACCAGGACATATATAGGTCTCGTATAATGTAAAAAACTGAAAGGGTCAAAAAAGTAAACATGTGTAATGTCATCAGGTTACAACAACTCAAAAACGTCTCATAGATAGGACCTATATAAACTAATTTTACTTCTACAAAGTCTAATCTAAACATTCCCTACCAAACACTACTGTGCATCTACATCTCTTTTGTTAACTGTTATTTAAGTAAATCATACTGAAGATATAACATTAACATAAACTTTCAGTCATTTTGATTAGCTAGCTGTACATAAACAACATGAATCAAATAAGATAATCGACAATTGTCATTCTGAAAAATAAGAGCCCAACATAGGGACAACATTGTTCTCTATCATATATTCATATATGTATCAAATGAAGAGAGAGAGAGAAAAAAAAAACACATCTTATTCATACTGTATTGTAACCCTATATAAAAAGAGGTACAAACATAAAAACAGAAAATTAATTAACTTTCCTAGTGAATATGTTAGGTCCTTCATTATTTATATTCTTCAGGTTAGCTCTATTTCCTAATATTATAAAATGATGTCTAACTAGTGTAGTATATAGCTATGTCACATCTAATTAATAATATATGAGTTTAATTATATGTTCTATTTATATAGAATGTTAATTGTAATTTCTATATATGTATCCCTCACTAACATTAAAAAAACTCAACATGTCCTTTCAGATTAGTTCTGAAATAGTAAACCAATACCTACTTATTTAAAAAAAAAAAAAAAAAGGAAAAGAAAAAAAGAAAAGAAAAAGAAAGAAACAAATATTCCCTGTACCCCAATTATTTATTATATACTACAAGACTTTTTTTGTTATATGAAAAGCAAGTATAATCAAATGTTCCTATGTGCTTAAATTGCTGTAAAACATCATCTTTTAATGTTAATCATACTTTCTGATGCTTAAAACAGTTCACTTCCGATTTCCAAGCCTGGAAACCTTACAGAATGCTTGCGATGGGGGACAGTTAATGCAGACGGACTTCCGGAAGCTCCACAGTAAAATCCTTCCCCTCAGCAGCATCCAAGGCATTTCCTGTCTCCTCGTCAATGTAAACACTTCGTGAAAGTCATAAAACTTTGGAAAACAGACGCAGATAACCAGGATCAACAAAACAAAGCCCTTATCTATTCCAAAAGAGGCCTAAAGCATTTAAAATGAAAACAAAGGCTTACCAAGACCTTGAGCCACAGCAACAGATGAATCCGACCTCGGACAGCATGTTAATCTCAACGGAAAGCCAGATCAAGTCTCAGAAGCAGGTAAACACTTAAAAACTTTCAAAAAGACGATTTTTGCCTCATTTTTCATTGAAACAGAGTATTTAGACCCATCTATTGTAAATATTAACATATTAGGATATTTCATTTGAAATTTAATATGTTTATCAATAAGAAACTTACAGTATGGAGATAAAGACTGTCTAGCTTGTCTGACTTATAAGGGCAAATCCTGTGCCAGAGAAATTCTATTATTATTCCACATAATATGTCCACCACTTTTATTTGCTGTTATAAGGATTTTGCTGACATCTTGGTAATTAAGTATTTTAACATACACAGGTCTTGGGCTATTCGATGCTTGTGATTCTCTCAATGCTCTATGTGCCCTTTCTATGATTATTTGTTTTACCATGTCAGAGTCATTAAGAAGCATTGTAAGTATTTGTGTTATAGATGGGATTAACTCATTATACTGTATGGATTCTGGAATTCCTCTAATAATTATATTGTTACTCCCGGATCTTGCTTCTAAATCAGTAATCTTTGTTTGAATAGCCAGAATGTCCAGATCATGTGTATCTATTTTTTTTGCAAGTAAAGTTAGTTTATCTTCATTTTCTGATATCCGAGCTTCAGTCTTGTCCATTCTTTCAAGAATTTGGGTGCAGGAAATTCCAAATGTTTGTATTTGGGTAGTAGGTTCTTTCAGAGCTTCTTGAATGGGTAACAGAGCAGTCTTGATGTCTTCCATGTTTAACACTTGATCAGCTTTAGTTTTAATCCCTGGCTTTTGTTGTTCCTATTGCTTTATAACTTTTTGTCTTTTGGAAATTACATCTTTCTCCGGTGACTGTAGTTCTGAAAATTTTGTTTTAGTAGTAGTTGTGTCCATATTTTTTTCCTCTTTTGACATTTAATCTCAGAACAGAAACTTAAAGTGTAAAGAGCAAATGGTTTCTTTGTTTGATTCTCTCTTCAGAGCCAGCTAATCTACTATAATCCTGTAAAATATCGTCTTATTCTTCAGTTTTTTCTCTTCCTGCAGGATAGTTGAGTGAAGTTATAATTATTTTTTCAAAGATTTGTTGTTAAAAAGTTCTTGGTATCACTTCAGGGTTTAGATTTTCTCAGGTTATATGAAGAGCTGCAGTTCAGCAGTGTTCACAGAATGGCAGCCATCTTTGAATCCATAGCCATGAGTTTTGTATGTACCAGATGTTTAGTGCTGTGGGGTATGATGGGATAACTCCTTCAATGCATCTTGTGAATCTGTAATCTTCATATAAGCATGGCAAAAATGGCATTTCTTTATGAAACTACGTCTTATGTTAAGAAAACAGAAAAAAAATCCAGTAGGACATCTCACAACTTTAGTAACTGGAAACAGGGCAATTCATAGGAAGCTATATTTCTCAGTCTCAATGTAATGGCAGAGTGTGTGGAAAATATGGCTAACGCAGTCAAGATATTCAGTTTTTAGTATATGTGGACACAATATGATAGGACACTACTCCCGTGTGATTTAAGGAAAAAACTAAGAAATGTTTCTACTGCTCACAGCTCTCCCTCTCCTAGTTCAAGAATCAGAGACAAAAAACAGCATAATAATAATAATAATAATAATAATAATAATAATAATAATAATAATAATAACAATGATAAGAAGAATAAGAATCATAGGAGACAAAGGCCAAAAATCAGGGACAAAATTTAAATAGTGATCATATATTGGAACTGGTATTGATACTGGTGGTAGAGAAACAGGTTTTGCATTACCATGCATCATAACTCTTAGCCTTCCATCTCCAAAATGTGAAACATTACCTCTCATAATGTGGAAGAAGTGTGCAAAATGTGGAACACTTACTAACATCTTACTAATAACTTCAATTAGGAAGCCCACAGTACAGATAAAATGTATTGTTTTTCAGGTATCAAAGGTTCTATAGATTAATTAATTTGAACCAATATTGTTTAGCATGGATAACAGTTAAAAACTCTCTTTCAGTTTGGAACTGTGAAGGACATATACTTTTTAAAACTCAGAATGAAGACCATTCGTCATAATAACGTACACTTGAAAAAAATTCCATGCATTAAGATGCTAGAGTAACAGATTTTCATTACCATGCATTTTCTTAAGGATATAAAGTCTGAAACTCAAATGTATCAAGTCATTTAATGTGCACATTGCACAGTCCTCAACAATTTTACAGAAAACCATAAATGTTGGGAGGAACAGACCAAAATATTACGAAAAATCGGGAGACATTCTCCAAAGTTAGGAACAGATATAAGATATTTAACATACCTCTCAACTGAACCTCATTAGGAGGAGTGTTCTTCGTTTGGGGTCCTAAAAAGTTCAAGTTCCTCATTGAAAATATTTGTCACACAGTGTTAGCAAATTTTTAACTAATATCCATGGTAAATACAACTGAATCACACTATTTAAAAGAGCTATTGTATAAGCAAAAATATCACATTTTAACCATGCTATGAATTTTCTAGTTGAAGTTGTTAGTAAGCTGTTATTATACAATGCCCGCCCCCATTAAACAGGTTTAACATACCGAGACAGCTTTAAAAAAAAGCAACGGAGAAAGGACGATCTCCGTTGCTTTTTTTAAAGCTATCTCGCTATGTTAAACTCCTTTAACATAGTGAGACACCTTTTAAAAAGCAACGGAGATCTTGCTTTCTCTGTTGCTTCCACACATAGCTCTGATGTACTGCGTAAGCATACGCATGCGCAGTACATCAGAACTGCCGCAGAATACCAGACAGCTGCAGAAGGGCAGCACGGAGGCATTATACAATGCCATTATTTAAGAAAAGTAAGTATTTTTTTTCTTAAATAATGTCATTGTATAATAGCAATAACCCACTTCTGGGTGTGGGTAATGCTGGATTTACCCACGGTTGTCTTTGTTTAACCACTTGGGCTTTGCCCTCATAACCAAACCACATCAATCACGGGTAAATCCAGCATTACCCACACCCAGGCATGGGTCAGGGGTGGCCCGTGCTATTAGACTGCCAGACTGCAGCCCCCCTCAGCTGTAAAATAAGAAAGAAAGTTAAATAAAATAAAATAAAACACAAAAGAAAAAAAAGAAAAAATTATCGCAAATAGCGGACTTTCGTGCATGCGCACTAGCATTTCCAATATCTGGACTGCTGCTGAGACAGTCTGGAGCATGTGCAGACTGTCTCAGCAGTAGTATGGATAACGAAGCATTCAAGTTTAGAGATCCCAGAAGTCTATGCAGTTGTAACTGCATAGACTGTCACAGGAAAGGGATCATACTCAGACTGCAACGTCGGCAGGCTGGAAGTCTCGTCAGGGAAGGACATCTCGTGGGCTTAACAAAGTTGTGGAAGGATGTATTTAGGGCTGCTCCAACGAATGAAGCTGTGGAAGGATTTACCTGTCCCAGGTAGGGTGTGTGTGTGTGTGTGTGTGTGTGTGTGTGTGTGTGTGTGTGTGTGTGTGTGTGTCTGTGTCTGTGTAAAATGCCCCAGGTGCTACATGGTGGTGGGTAGAGAATAAGGCTTGAACCCTATACCTTGGGAACAGGTGGCAAGAGCTGGAATTCCCTACCCACCACCATTTGTAAAAATGTTGCAGATTTTTCCCTCATACTTGCTCTGTTCATCATAAAATCTGTGGTTTCTGTATTTTTGTGTCCTTGCAAAGCCAGTAGTGCATTGGTGCAGTGGTAGCATTGTTGCCTGAAAACTACATGTTCTCTGGTTTGATTCTTCTCTGGGGTGCCTTACCTTCTGTGTGGAGTCTGTATTCCCTCCCTGTTTTTGTTTCCTCTAGTGTCCTCCCATCTTACAAAGACATGTGTATGTCTGGAGTGTTTCTCCCTGGGCCTCTGCTAAAAATTAGCTTTTGTTCCAAGTCAGACTTTCCTGGTTAACAAATGTTAAAAATGACACACATTTGAATATCAAACTTCATATTCTTCAGAAAGTGCATGATAACACAAAAGCTTTTATTCTAGCAATTTTCTAAGTGTATAAGATGGATATTTGAAATGTGTCCCTATTTTGGGGACTGTATTCCCCCATTATTGGCTTCATCCAGGTTTTGTGCTAAGGTTGAGAGCTATGGTAAGAACTGAATTCACTGAATATGTTTGAGGGCTATATTCCCCCATTACTGGCTTTGTCCGGGTGTTTTTTGCTAAGAGGTTGAGAGCTATGGTGAGAACTGAATTCACTGAATGTTTGGGGGCTGTATTCACCCATTATTGGCTTTGTTCAGGTGTTTTGTGCTAAGAGGTTGACAGCTGTGCTATGGTGAGAACTGAATTCACTAAATGGTAGCCATTTAAGTTTACGTCTTCCTCTTTCACAAAACAGCTGATTTGGCATAGTGGTATGTTGCTCTAACTGTTTTGCACAGGGTCCTGGGTTTAAGGCTTGGCAGTGAAATGTATGGTGGTAACACAGCATTTTATTCTAACAACTTTCCAACATTATACAAGCAAGGTTTAAAATGTGTCCCTGGTTTTTGGGCTTTTGTCCCCCTCACAATAAACTTTGGCTTTTTCCAGATTTCTTTGTGCTGCAAAATTCAGAGATACAACTGAGTGAGTAGATTTTACAAGGAGCTGAGAGCTGCAGGGGAGCAAAAGTTTAATGCTGCTTATGCTGAGTCTGCTTGCATTGTTAATAGCACAACAGGTAGTATTCTTGCTTTTGATGCAGAAGGCTGTAGGTTCTACTCCCACAGTGAATAGATGCATTTTTGATACTGTACTGTGTTTCAAAAGGGGTTGATGTGAAGATACCTAGTAACTATGAACCTGTTATCAGTTTGCCATCCATTCCCTATTGCAATATTGCTAGCTTATCATTTTTTTTAGTGTAAGATAGGCAATTTATTCCTCAAGGGTAACGGGCACTTTATTTGTAGATGAAACAATGAAATACAAAGTTGTTTGCTAGCAGCAACCTCTTCATTAGTTACAGATCTCTTTAATGTGGAATTATTTAGATGACTTTTACTTCACAGATTGTGCATATGTACTGATACTGGTGGACTGTAGAAATTTGAGTAGACTTTTATGAGGGAAATGTTCTGAATTGGGCAGTTTTGTCATTACTGGTGCATGCATTTTGTTTCATTGTTTGTTGGAAAATTTTCAAAACAATACATTTAAAACACCCTCTAAAACGGTACTGTATTGTACAAGAAATATAATTTAATACAATCAGGAAGGTGTATGAAAGAGCAAGTGTATGCTTCGTGTGCAAGGGGCCTGTGATTTGAAAACAGCCCAAACCCAAAGTTAATCTGCCACTGGCAAAATGTATTTTCTTTGAATGTGGGTTTCAATGATGTTTCAGTGACTGTGAGTTTTCAAGAGCAGAGAAGTTTTAATGCTAAGTCTGTTCTCATTGTGAGACTGCATTGCTTTGTTTAGCAGATATGATATCTATCAGTGTTTGCGCTGTAAAATGCAAAATAAAACTTTTAAATGAAGTCCAAATCATCGCAGAAGCAAAGCAGTATGCACATTAGTGTTTATGGTAAATAGGGTGAAATAGCCAAGTGATGGTTCATTGGAATGGCTGTAGGGGGGGGCGGGAGCTCCATTCGCCCATGATTTTGTGAGGGGGAAGGGCAGCAAACTCAAAGACAGCCACGACTGAATTATACCTCTCAACTGTCCAGATTTTTGCAGAATTAATAGATTTTTGCTTCTTATTTTTCGTTTGTTCCTCATAAAATTTGTGGTTTTCTGTCAAATCATTTAGGAATGAAGTCACTAAATAATGACAGACACTGAGTTTCAGACTTCATAACCTTCAGAAAAATGCATGCTAAAGCAAGACCTGTTATTCGATCAACTGTCTCATTTTATACAAGAGCAATTTTCAGTACTGTTTATATTTCCCCCCATATATTTGGCCTTGTCCAGATTTCCTGCATTAACAGGTTGAGAGGTACATGCAAATAAATTGCTTTATAGAATTAGGCATATCCAAACTTCTCAACTGTCCCCAATTTTTGGCTCAAAATGTTGCTCTTCCCCTAATAATCCCTGCACAAAATGGCAATTTTGGAAGAAAACATGGAGGGTTTACAATTAATAAATAACTGTAATAATCAGTTACAGATTACTTTTATTTCAGAAATGCATGTAGATTATTTTATTTTGTCAGCTGCTCAAGTTAGCAGTACTAATATTAAAAAGTGTCCCTTCTTTGACAGGTTTCCAGCTGTATTGTGTGGCTATTTTATATTTTTGAATCACATTTATGGTCCATTTTTCATAAAATTGTGTTTTATTTGGGAAATTAGTGGCAAATCATTAAAGACTGAAGTTAGAAAATAATGACAGACATTTCAGTTTCAGATCTCATACCCTTCAGAAAATTCATACTAATGCAAGACCTACTATTCTATTATCTTTCTAAGTTTATAAGAGCAATATTTAAAAATTGTCCTTATTTTGGGGCCTTTGTCCCACTTCTATGTATGGCTTTGTCCAGATTTCTTGCTCTGAGGTTGAGAGGTATGACAAATGTGTCAGGGCCATCGCAGTCAGCCAGAGACATTTCAAATTGTGACATACTTGTTGCACCCCACTCCCCCATGTAGTGACTCTGGATGTGTCCAAGCAAGGCAAGGAGCAGTTATGCAGTGTAAATGTGCAGACTATCCCCCCCATCCAAGGTAGACACAAGTACTACAATGGCTTTTCATCTATCCTTGATTTTGCAGAATGTTCTGGTTTCTGTCATATTTTTATACTGTTGATTTATGCTTATTATTATTCAGAAAGTGCCTGTTGCTCTATGTTTAAGTAGCAGTGCTTTAATGACCATCTGATAAGCTTGTCTGAGATTGTAAGATGCAAGTAAGTTTTAATAAGCATACTGTTAAAGAATTGCCAACATTGAAAGCCTTTCTGTTGTTGCCATGCAGAGAATACTTACATAACTAGATAACATGCCTTGGGTATTGAAATGCATATGACAGTATTTGTAATAAAGGACAGGATTACATTATTTTAAGAGCTCATTACAGGCTTTACCTGCAAGCTAAACAGAATGCCAATCTGTCATGTGCGGTCCATAACCGGTGCAGTAATCCTTTAAGCAATGTATGCTGAGCTTGTTTCCTGTTTGCTTTTCATTTTTTACTTTGATCATGTTTTCCCCATGAAACAAGTAGATAGTTGTCAGGCAGCAGGTCTTTTTTGGATAAGAAACATTTTTACAAGTGGGGGTAATCACAGAGATTGCTACTTTCAGCATGTTACTTGGTACTTTAATAGAGCTGAATATAAATTATAATTACAAATGGAATACAAGGAGAAGTGGTTTGAGTTGAGTGCTGCTTGTTATTCTTATACTTGATTTTGACTAGCATTCCAGTAATGTATTTAAAAAGTAATTTATTTTTTCATGCCTCACAACCTTTTTGTTTCCATCTAGATATTAAGTAAGCTGTCATGCAACCAATGGATTGAATTATGTTTTTTCTTCTACACTTCATTTTGTCTTGATTGGACACTCATAATGATGGTTTGGCACCCAGGGCAGAGTATTTAATTAAAGTTAACAGTTTTTGTGGTTTTGAGCATAGCTCCTCCTCTTTCTAGTTGGCCACACTCATTCCCATTGACCCCACCCATTCAGCTGTCTCCTGCAGCCCCGCTTTGATTTGAAGTCACCAGCTGGGGTTATTGCTTAATTATTCTATGAGCTTCTTAGTTGAAGTTGCTGGTAAACGTTACGAGAGGCAGTGTTCCTCTTACGCAAGTGCAAGCAACTCTTGGCGTTAAAAAACTGGGAAATTGAAACTGCTCTCTCCGAGGAACTAGTAAGGACTACCTACAATGCATATGCAGGATTTTGTAATGGGAGCCCACAGCTTATTGTTTATTTAATGTATCCATTTAATTTTCATATATAAAGCCTTATACGTTGCGGACGTAAATAATTCAGTTGGAATGTGCATACTAAAAAAGTGCAGAAAGTCGGCTCATGTTTAGTAAATACACAGTAAGTCTCTATCTTCTCATTTCCATTACGTATGCTAGTGTTTGCCGAATTACCCAGCAGTTCTTCGCTGTCCAGTTTTTATATTTGTAGTTTGCATTGAATGAATTATACGTAATGCAGACACTGAATGAATAATAAATAATGCAGGCATGTCGTTAATCATACACGGAAATGGTATTCAGACAGTCGGGAAGTAAGTATTCAGGCGCAGTACAACGGGCCGCGTCCTTTGTTGTCATAGAGACAGTTGGAAGGCGCTCCAAGCGGACCTACTATGCGAAAGTAATTTAGGATCTGTGGAAATAATATCTGGGATTTTAATGAAAATGGGAACAAGGACTGTCCGTTATCATAGAAACAGGGAACGACAAGCCTACGTATGACATTGCGCGAGGTAACGTATTCTTTCTTAAACTGCCAGTAGTCTCATTAGTTATCTGAGTACCTGTTAGTGTAGGTGTATGTTAGACATATGGCGATTTACTGTGCTATTTTCCCCATCCCGCGAAATATTATTTGTTTGTGATTACAAGTGTTTTCAGAGATTCTGTGTACTCCGTAAGGTCTTCTTTTTAAATAATACTTACCCTGAAATTTGCGAACAAGTGAATATCTGCAATGATAACTTATCTCAAAGTTCTTGCAGTCTTTTTTGCATCATGCAGAGACAATTCTTCTTTAAGTGTAGAGTATACAGTGACTTTAAGCACCACTAGCAAGTGAACCTGAAAACGTACATGTTTTTATTATACGCTGAAGTTCTACACACAAACCAAACCTGCTGACAAAACAACTAGTTATTACTTTTTTTTCCTAACAATGACTGCTGTTGTCGGAGACAACATGCAGTCGTGATTTTGGGGTGGGCGGCAAAGGACCAAGATAGGGACAAAATTTAAATATTGCTTATATAAACTTAGAAAGTAGTTAGAATGAAAGTTTGCATGTTCCAATACAATATTTTTTTCTGAAGAATAAGTCTGAAAGTCAGATGTCATTTAGTGAATTCAGTCCTTGCTGATTTGCCAGGAAACTGCAAATGTTATGCAAAACAGGCCAAAATATGAGCCAAAAAGTCTGGAAAGTTGAGAAGTAGGGATTGTCCTGAGAGAGAGCCTTCAGAAGGCAGTGAGGGATATCATCAGAGTTAATGACAAACTAATGGCAGTCAGACTCCAGTGTAATGACAGGGTAGTATTCATAATCTCAGCCCATGCCCCACAGCAGGGTTGTGATAGTGAGGAAAAGAGTGCATTCAGACAGCAGTTGCAGGACCTGCTATATAAAGCAGGACAACATGAATTGATGTTTGATAATGGGCGAATTGTATGCACATATCGGGACAGACAGAACAGGATATGAGGATTGCCTGGATCCACATGGGTGGGGCAACAGGAATAAAGAAGGAGAAGCCATTCTAGACTTCTGTCTGGCAAATGGCTTGATAGTAGCCAACACATGGTTCAGAAAGAGATACAGTTACAAGAGTAGACAACATGCAACTCGGGTAGACTTCCTCCTAGTAAGAAAAAGGCACTGGAGTAGAATCCATGATTGCAAAGTCATCCCCAGTGAAACAGTTGGCCCACAGCATAAACCACTAGTTGCCACAATCAGCTGCAAGCAGTGATCAGAGAAAGCTATAAGGTCAACAGAGACCAGGCTGAAGACCCGGAAGTTGATTGGAGAGAAAGTACAACAGTTCAAAGAATAACTCGGGTCTCCAGCACCCCATACAGCGGAGGAAATGGGTGGAGTTGAACAAGAATGGCAGCGCCTAAAGCAGCATGTGTTAGGACTACAGAAGAGATATGTGACCAAGCAAGGTATGGCAATAAGGTACATAAGGAAGGTTGGTGGTGGAATGCAGTGTCCAGGAAGTCATCAAAAGAAAGGAGTGCAGGAAGTAGTGAGAGATAGAAAAGACTGACCAGGCTAGGAAGGACTACTGGTTGACTAACAAAGAGGCTAAGAAAGAAGTTGCAATAGCAAAGAACAGGACATCAGAGGCACTCTACCAACGTCTGGAAAGTAACTCAGTAAGTAGGAAGGACTACTGGTTGACTAACAAAGAGGCTAAGAAAGAAGTTGCAATAGCAAAGAACAAGACATCAGAGGCACTCTACCAACATCTGGAAGTAACTCAGTAAGTGGCACAAAGAAACTATCTCAGGTTGCAAGGCAAAGACAGTCAGACAGCCTTTATAAGGGTTGCCAGCAACAACCACCTGCTCACCAGTCCGCAGGACATCAAAAGCAGATGGAAGGAGTGTTTCCAGCAGCTTGTGAATGAAGAAAATCCCACAGAAGCTTTACTGCCCCAGAAACCACCTATGATGAAAGAAGAGCCCACCCTAGAAGAGGTAAGAACAGCACTAAGGAAAATGAAGTCAGGGAAAGCAGCATACTCGGATGAGGTCACAGCAGATATGATAAAGATGCTGGGTGAGATAGGGGAGAAATAGCTCCTGAGAGTACTCATTGCAGTTTGGAGAGAAAGACGTATCCCAGATGATGGTAGAATAAGCATACTCTTGCCAGTGTACAAGAACAAAGGGGACATCCATAAATGTCGGCAGTACAGAGGCATCAAACTCCTATCACATTGCATAAAAGTTCTGGAGAGGGTGATTAATAAATGGATAGGCAGAGTACTAGAATGTAAGATGGGAGCAGTTCGGATTCGGATCAGGATGCAGGATGCAGCACAATTGACCCTATGTCTGCACTGAGACAGATACTTGAGAAGCTAGCGATGAGGAAAGAGTCCAAATGGACATTCCTAGATTTGGAGAAAGAAATGAAAAGGGGAAAGCTGATCTGGGAAGTACTGTGGTGGTTTGAAGTTCCAGAAACATTGGCAGAATTAGTGCAGGCTACGTACAAGGACCCAATGAATCAAGTATAAACAGTGTTCGGCCTCAAAGACTGGTTCCTAGTGGGAGAGGGTTTACACCAGGGTTCAGCTCTGAGCCCACTGCTGTTCAGACTGGTGATGGACTACACTAGCAAACAGGGCGGAGGGGACAGATCAACAAAGTTGTTGTATGCAGACAATGTGGCATTACAGGCAGCCTCGGAGCTAGAACTTCAGCAAAGGATAAAGCTAAGCACAGATTAAAATGGTGGTAATGGCAGAAAACTGGGGAAATCAGAAGACGCTGAGAATAGAGACAGTAGGGAAGATAGTGGAACAAGTAAACAGCTTCAAACATCTGGGAGGGGTGACTGAGAAGGGAAGTCTGAATGAAGAGGTCAAAACTAGAATCAGAGGGGCTGCAACCAACTGGCATAGAGTGCCAGCTGTAGTCTTATTACAGAAGAAACTGAAAAGTAAGGTGTACAAGACAGTGGTGTAACTAGTACTACTGTATAGCACAGAAACCTGGGCAGTAAAGGCAGAACAGTTGAAGCTAGGGGTGATGGAAATGAAGTGCCTGAGATGGGTGGTAGGATGCACATTGTGGGACAGACGAAGAAATGAGGTCATAAGAGCAAAAAAAAAAACTAGCTCCAATTGCAGAAAAAAGAGAACAGATTATGGTGGTTTGGACATGTGCAGAAAAGCAGAAGACAATCTGGTGAGGAAGATTTGAGACGAGAAGAAGGTAAGAGGAAGTGAGGACATCCAGCAAAGAGGTGGATGGATTGTGTGAAAGAAGATCTGTGACAGTCGGGCATCAGTGTTGAAGAAGGCAGGAGTGTGGCACTGAATTGATAGAGCTTGTGAACACTATACTCTGACCCCATGTAGAAAAAATGGGAAAAAGGGGGCTGGTGATGATGATTTTTTTTGCAATGATTCTTGCATATTTGTTTCCTACATACATGCTACACCATCTGTGAAAAGTTCTTGTAAAATTATTATGAAACAAGGGGGGATCCACCTTGGATCCTGGGAACTACTGTCCCATTAGTTTGATCTGCCAGGCCATGGAACGTATTATCATGGAACTTATAAACAAAGACATTCAAACACTGGACCCCACCCAGTTTGGGTTTGTGAAGGGCCGATCGTGTCTCCTGAACCTGATTGATTTCTTCAAATCAGTCTCTTAGAGCCGTGGACGAGGGTAAGGCAGTCCACACAGCCTATCTAGACCTCGCCAAGGCCTTTGACACCATCCCCCACTGTGGAATCCTAGATAAACTTATTAAGCTGGGCATAAATCCCTGCATCACTCGATGGGTTGCCAACTGGCTTACTGACAGAATCCACACTGTAAAAGTAGCCGACTCCAAATCCAGCTCCAGAAGTGGAGTACCTCAGGGTTCAGTCCAGGGACCACTCTTGTTTGGCATCTACTTCTCTGAAGTACAGGTCAACACGGAGGAACTCTGGCTAACAAAGTTAATAGATGACTTGCAAACTGGGAGCCATTATTGAATCCCCAAATGATGTGGATATTCTACAAAAGGGCCTTACAGAAACAGATGCTTGGTGCCAGAGCCATGGGCTCAAGCTCAATGCCAAGAAGTGTATAGTTTCCCCTTTGGGAAATACCATGTACCCATGAATTACCACATAGGTGGCAGTACACTAAACACCGAAAGTGTTATAAGAGACTTGGGAACATAGGTGGGACAGTGGTCTCGCCTTCGATAATCACATCGCCACAACAGTCAGGAAATCCTTGTGTGTGGCACACCTCATCACTAAGGGCTTTTCATCCAGAAAAAAGGAGATCATTATCCCACTGTACTCATCCCTCATTAGACCCATCATAGAGTACAGCGCCCCATTTGGTACCTCACAAGACATCTGCAACAACTGGAAAGGCCGCAGAAACACCTCACTAAAAGAATCGCAGGCCTAAAGCAGATGCCCTATGCTGACCGATTAAAAAAAACTCCAGCTATACTCTGTTGCATATCGTCTACTCGGAGACAATCTCTGCTTAACATACAAGGCCATGTCAAACCCAGAGCTGTTGAGACATGCTACACTTAAAGAAATCCCAGTCCATCAGAGCCACACGCTCCAGGGACCCTAAACCCTGTCATCACAATGAACAAAACATGCTGGAGGGATAGGTTCCTGACCCAGAGACTCCCCATACTCTGGAATAGACTGCCCATACATGTCAAGCAGAGCTCC
>NC_056725.1:1793417037-1793512037 GCF_019279795.1 Protopterus annectens | reverse complement strand
ACTGTTTCATGTATGTGGGCTGCTGCAGGTCAATAGTAATACAGTTCTGCTGCCAGATTCTGCCATTAAGTTTCCTTTATGCAGTTTCTTATCCCTTTCTGATATAGCTGTTTTTTCCATATTTTACACCTTTGTATTTTATTTTCCACAATATTTCTTTCATTTTTGTGCTGCACTGAGCCAGCAATGTATTTTTTCTACATTCTTTTAGTTTTTAGATTGAGATGAATACATTGCAACCACCATGTGTGAAGGTGCATGGGAACCTTTCCAAAATCATCTGTATTTCACTGTGAGTGGATTTGTGGTACAAACTGAAAAGATACATTGTGCAGTACCCTTTTTTGTCACGTGATGAATCAAACAATTTGTCCAACATTGTTAAAGTGTAGGGGAAAGGGAGAAGATTTTTGTATTAAACAAAATTCCAAGCAGACTGCAAGTCAAAGAAGAATCTACCATATGTAAGGCAATTATTTTTCACAAGACATGAAGGGTTTAGGAATCGATAGTTTGTGTGGCCACTTATAACAAGAGTATAAAACTGGGAGTCTGGTAACAAGGCTGACTCGCTTGCCAGTAAAAGAATTTTCTGTGGAATCAGAAATAATCAGCAACTGGAGAAATTAAGGGAAGCAGACTTGATTTTGGAAAAGGCTGTTGATGTACACAGAAGAAGCAAACTTTCTAACATTTAACTTATAGCACGACTGAGTTATAAATGTACAATTTAACAGCTGTGTTTCAGAAATTGAAGAAATGAAAGCCCAGTAGTATTACATTTATTTATAAGTATTTGCTTTCCTGGAAAGTCTGACTAAGCTAAACATCCTCTATCAGTAGACCCCCTCAAAAAAAACAAAAACAAATTAACAATAGATATTAGTTAATACAATTGAAGGAAAATACAAAAATAAGAATGTAACTGCAGTTAACCACATTGTATTCAAGACGGCACCTGGTAACAAACAGGCAGAAACTACAGAGTGTATGAGTGATCACCTGCATGAAAAGGTACACCATAGATCATTTAATAAAGTTTGAAGCTTTGTGGAGGCAATAACAATTTTGTCAGTATGTGCAAGAAATGCTGCAGTACAACATTAATGTGTCAGATGAAGTTGAAATATTTGTTGATGCAGTTGGATTGCTTAGTTCCATCCAGTTAATGCACTGCATGTTTGACACAGTGTCAGTACATGAAGCCTCTAGAATGAACCTAACATTAATTTTAATGGATGTGCATGATGGATAAAATATTCTTGGCTGAAAGTAAATTAGATGAGGTCAAATCTATTGATTTCTGTTTCCCGATGTTCAGCTTTCTGATCAGTGTTTCTACAGGAAACCAGTGCCTTCATTGTTTTCTGTTTTGTTGCTTACAAAAATTCCATTTTCTGAGCTTTTCTTTTTTCCTCCACCATTGGGCAACTTGGGGTCAAGTAAGGTAGGCAAAAGCTCCCATCCATATGAAGCTTTGATTCAGATTGAATTAATCTTTGTTTTTTTTTTTAACTGACAGTCTAAAGTAGAAGTGTGCATAATGGTAAATGGTGAGGAATTGCTAGTGAATTATTAGTGGATAGTCTAGGTCTTAGAGGGGTTGTACTTGAGCTAAATATCAGCGTTCTTTGACATGATTTGTACTGATCCAGATTATAGAGTACAAATAAGTAGTTTGATTTGAGCACTGAGAAGCCAGTCTGTGCTGCAGTGATTTCATCTAAGCAGCAGTAATGAGTTTGCATTGTGTTTCTCAATGTCTGCAGACTCTATATGTTATTAGTGAAAGATGCAGTTATGGCAGGTAGGGCATACTGAAAAGTTGGGATTAAAATACCTTTCCTGAGTCTTTCATTTTACTCTCCACTTATTATATTTTAATTTCTGTAGCAAAATGAAAAATGTGATGTTCTGTATAGCAGTACCTATGGAATTGGAAGAGGTCAGTACAACTGGTATTGTATTCAATCAATGCCCCAAGAAAGTACAGTTGTATAAAATGTTCTTCTCTTCACTGTTGCAGTATTCCTTACATAAGGTATCTCCTGCGAAGGATAGCCCAGCATCCAGCCAGCATACCAAAGTATTTAGTTATTTACAGGCACTGTATGTCACATGTATGCTCCTTGCACAAGGCATAGTGCGTAAAGGTGACATACAGATGCACACACTTTAGAACTGAAAAGCTCCAGTGGAGCAGAATGTCCCTAGGGACCAGGAGGAACATGTACATCCAGAAAGAGAGAAGAACCCCCAGCCAGGAGGGCATGGAGAACAGGTTAGAGCAGAGGGGGTAGGAGGGAGGGAACAAAGGAGGGAGGGAACAAATGCTGCAACAGTGAAGAGAAGGACATGTACTGTTATGGTAAAATTTTACACAACTGTACTGTGTCCTTCCATATCACTGTTGCAGTATTCCTTACATAAGGGAGAGTACAAAAAGCTCAAGACAAAACCTCGGAGGAGGATGGTATTGAACAGGGATCTCTACTGAAATGTCAACATTTCAAAGTGTTGAGTGCTGACACTGAAAAAAAGAAAAATGTGAGTAGAGTGAATTTCAAAAATTTCTCTTTAAATTTCTGTTTGCAGGGAGGCAAGCCCCCAACACCTCCCAAACTTATTTATATATATATATATATATATATATATATATATATATATATATATATATATAGTGTGTGTATATTCAAAGAAACATCATCTCATACTTAGTATATACAAGTCCATTCTTTTCGCCATTCAGTATCTGTATTTCAGGATTCATTTTAGCAGGTCTCAACATTTTCAAGTGGTTACCACTGAAGAGCTCTCAAGAAACTCATGGAGGATAGCCCTGGCAATAAACTTATAATGTTTAGTGAAAGTATAGCCAAAAGACTGAGTATCAGCATCAAGGAAGGAATTGATAGCCAACCCTTTGGAAAAAAATACCATAGGAAGCAACAGCTCTGGTAGAGTGAGCCTTTACAGAAGGGGAAAGACATTTGCCATGAAAAGAATAACAAAAAAAAAATGGTCTTAGAAATCCAGTAATAGATAGTTTGCTTAGAAACAGCTGAAAAGAAACAAAAAGCTTCTCAGATTTGTGAATAACTTTAGTTTTATCCAAATAATATCTGAACTGTCTGTACAAGTCTAAGGTGTGAAAAACTGGCAGACTGTGGAGAAGGAAAAAAGGAAAACAAATGAATAGACTGTTTAAGGGCAACTCATTAACCACCTTGGGCATAAAATAAGGATTAGTATGAAGAGAAACCCTGTCCCTGTGGAAAACTAAGAAAGGAGGGACAGCCACGAGAGCCTGAAGTTCAGAAACCCTTTTGGTTGAAGTAAGAGCCAAAAGAACGGATAACTGGTGCCAGAGCCATGGCCTAAAGTTAAATGCCAAGAAATGCATAGTCATACCCTTCGGGAAAAACAAGGTTACCCCTAGCTAACCATATAGGTGGCAATCCACTGAGCACAGAAGAAGTCATCAGGGATCTGGGGACCCAGGTTGACAGTAGCCTTTCGTTTGACACTCATGTTGCTAAAGTAGTTAGGAAAACCTTCTACATTGCCCACCTGATCATGAAGGGATTCACATCTAGATCAAGGGAGGTCATCGTCCCCCTGTACTCATCACTCATTAGACCTATGATTGAGTACAATGCCCCATTTGGAATGTATCTGACCCGACACCTGCAGCAGCTGGAAAGGCCCCAAAAGTTCCTCACCAAAAGGATAAAGGGTCTCAAAAATATGTCTTATGCTGCCCGACTGAAAGAACTCCAGCTCTATTCAGTCTCATACTGCTTGCTCAGAGGTGACCTGTGCTTGACATATAAGGCCATGTCAAACCCTGATTTGATGAATATGCTTCACCTCAAAAAATCTAGATCCCTCAGAACCACAAGGGCGGGAGACTTAAACCTTGACACGGTTATTAATAGAACGTGCTGGAGGGACAGATTCATCACCCAGAGACTCCCTATGCTGTGGAACAAAATCCCGGTACATGTGAGGCAGAGCACCTCGCTGGCCTTGTTCAAGAGGAATCTTGACCAATGGATGGGGGATCGCAGATATACCCCAGGGATTACTTCAGTGTCACTGCTTGACAGAGGCACAGCAAAATAATAGGCATAGTTTTATTCAAACTAAAGGGGTGGCGAAAGCCAAATAACTATGGTCTAGGCTTATAAATGCCCTTGGGCAGATAGCCTAGTATGAACCTATGAATAAGAAGAGCAGTCTTCCAAGTATAATGTTGTAAGGAAGCTGAAGCAGCAGGCTCAAAAGGAGCATGAGTCAATTTTTCAAGAAGAAAATTGAGGTCCCAGGAAGGAGGAATAGGTTTCCTGGTAAGTCTGGTATGAAGAATGCCTTTGAGAAACTGTTGACCTCAAATCTAGAAGCCAGAGGAGGAGTCAAGGGCAAGACCAGCCATTGTTGCCTGTAGGTGAACTTTAACTAAAGGATATGCCAACTTAGCATGGAACAGATCACACAAGTAAGAGGACCAGAAGAACCTCCACAGATAGAAGATCCTGAGGCGAGAGAAAGAGGGAGACCTGATAGAAAATATCTTCCATTTTGACAAATAGGATTTTTTGATAATGGGCTTCTTGGCCTCTTGCAGGGCCTGATGAACATCCTCAGAAAAAAATGTGCCTAAATGGGATCAAAACCTTATCATCCATAGCATCTGTTGAAGAGTGCACAAGTGAGTATGAGACCCCTTGTCTTGTTCATAGGTTCATACTAGGCTATCTGCCCTGGGGCAATTATAAGCCTAGCCCAATTCTGTATGGCTTACGCTACCCTTTGATTTGAGTATACTGTGCCCTTTTTAAGGTTTAGTTTACTGTGCCTCTGTCTAATAGTGACACAGGAGTAATCCCTGGGACAAACCTACGATCCCCCATCCACCTATTGAGATTCTTCTTGAAGAGATTCAGTGAGGTGCTCTGCCTCACATGAACTGGAATTCTATTCCAGAGCAAAGGGAGCCTCTGGGTTATGAACCTGTCCCTCCAGCAAGTTCTATTTATTTCTGTGCTGAGGTTCAAGTCCCTCGAGCATGTGGCTCTAAGGGATTTAGATTTACTGAGGTGGAGCATATCCATTAATTCTGGATTTGACATAGCTTTGTATGTCAGGCATAGATCGCCTCGAAGTAGGCGGTATGCAACTGAGTAGAGCTGGTGTTTTTTTAACCGAGCAGCAGATGGCATCTGTTTGAGACCCTTGATCCTCTTAGTGAGATACTTTTGGGGTCTTTCTAATTGCTGCAGGTGTTGGGTAAGGTAATATTCTATGATGGGCCTGATGGATGAATAAAGGGGCACGATTACCTCTCTTGATCTAGATGTGAAACCCTTCATGATGAGGTGGGCTATGTTGAAGGTCTTTCTAACCACTTTGGCAATGTGGTTTTCAAAGGAGAGATTGCTATCAACTTGGGTCCCCAGGTCCCTAATAACTTTCTCTGTACTTAATGGGTTTCCGCCTATGTGGTAATTTGTGGGCATATTGTTTTTGCCAAAGGGTATGACTATACATTTTTTGGCATTTAGCTTTAAACCATGGCGCTGGCATCAGTTATCTGTGTCAGCTGGAGAGTTGATTATGGCGCCCAGTTTGCAGTCGTCTGCGAACTTGGTAAGCCATAGTCCTCCCATGTTTGCCTGTACCTTGGAAAAGTATATACCGAACAAGAGTGGTCCCAGGACAGAACCCTGTGGGACGCCATTTGTGACCGGTTTCGAGTCTGACATGGCTCCAGCAACTCTCACTCTGTGTGTTCTGTCTTTGAGTCAGTTTGCGACCCATCTTGTGACATAGGGGTTTATATTTAAGCTGGATAGCTCTTCTATGATGCCCGAGTGGGGTATCCAGATAGGCTGTGTGGACTACCTTCCCTTCATCTATGGCTTTGGTGACTGTTTCGAAGAAGTCAACCAGGTTCAAAAGGCAGGATCTGCCCTTGACAAAGCCGAACTGGGTAAGATCTAGTGTCTGTAAGTCCCCATTGTCTTTGTTTATGAGCTCCATGATGATCCTCTCCATAGCCTTGCAGACTAAGCTAGTCAGGCTTATCGGGCGATAGTTTCCAGGGTCCGTAGAGGCTCCACCTTTGTGGAGTGGGACCACTGTTGCTGTACGCCATTCTGTGGGCACATATCCTGTAGTGAGGCTGAGATTGTATAGCTGTTTTGAGGGATTAGTTCCTCTTGGAGTTCATGTAGGACGCAACCTGGGATGCCATCTGGTCCCATGGAAGCAGTGTTTTTTGCTTTTGAGAGGGCAGCCTTTACCTGAGCATCAGAGATGTTTGGGAGGTAGCCCTCTGCCGGGATAGATACTTGCTCTTTTGGGGGGGAGGGGGGGGAGAAGTTTGCATTTGCACTAAACCTGTCTGCCAGGATATTGGCGATGTCTGTGGGTTCAGTGTATTTTTTGTCGTTTAGAATCATCTCAGAACAAGTCTGGGAGTTGCATCCCAGGTTTCTAACATAACTGAAAAAAGCCTTATGACTGTCTTTGGTGTCCTGTGCAATTTTTCTCTCTAAGCTGGCCTTGGAGGATTTTATGAGGGATCGTAATTTTTTGCTAGTACTGATCAGAGATGCCTTCCCTATTAGGGATTTTGCTCTCATGTAGTAGCTTCCTCCTTCTGTTGTACAGTTTATTTATGGCAGGGGTCCACCAGGCTGGATGCCTGCCTTTGGATGATTGGGTCTTGGTTTTGTTTGGGATAGCATGATCCATGCATTCTTTGAGATGTCCGTAGAATGCGTTTATATAGGATTCAGCAGTTTGCGCCGTAGTTTCCACTGGCCCTGGGGCCTTGAAGGATTCCACTTCGGTTTTGAGAAGTTTTTCACTGTGGTTTTCTGGGCTGGGGGTGGGGTCGGGATGTGGACATCCAGTGAAATTAATTTATGGTCTGATCTTACCAATGAAGGATATACTTCTGGTGTGGAGCATAGAGTCCCCATGTTGGTAATGATCAGGTCTAGTATGTTGTCCCCTCTTGTGGGAGTGGTGACTAGTTGTTCCATAGCATTTGAGTTTATAATTTCCAGGAACCTTTGGGCTAAGGTGCTGGGGCTTGAGTAGTGCTCCTAGTCAATGTTTGGGTAGTTGAAGTCGCCCAATATAATGGTGTTCGGAGAGATCTTCATGTTTTCCAACATTTTCAGGAAAGCCGAGTGGGATTCCTGACTTTGAGAGGGTGGTCTGTAGGATGCTATAAACTGAAAAGCAGTCTTGCCCACTGTTAGTTGCACATGGATGGTCTCCGATACTTCGTGCAATGCCACTAACCTGGAGGTGTGGATATCCTTGATAAATATGGAAACTCCCCCTCCTTTTGTGGTTCGGTCCGGGTTTTGGGGCCGAAAAGCATGATATGAGGTATAGCCTGGTAGTGCTGGGGTGCTCTGGAGCCTTGAACCAGGTTTCTGTCACTGCACAGATATTGATGTTCTCCATACTGAGGAGAGCTTCGAGTGCGTGCATCTTGAGGTTAAGACTTCTGGCGTTTAGCAGCATTACCCTTAGTTTCTGTTCCTTGTGCTGTCTATGGGGGTGGGTTTTACTTTTGAGCCTTGCCTAAAATAGGCACTATGGGGGTGGCAAGAGCCTTTGCCAATATCCGAAAGCCCAGTGGTGACAGGTGCAAGCCGTCCCTAGCGAAGCAACGTGGCTTGTCGAGCATGTCATACCAGGCTGACAGACACTGGATCCCCTTTGAATGACACCAAAATTTTAGACAATTGTTAAAATTTTGT
Source organism: Protopterus annectens (assembly GCF_019279795.1). NCBI lineage: Eukaryota > Metazoa > Chordata > Ceratodontiformes > Protopteridae > Protopterus > Protopterus annectens. The sequence continues at coordinate 1,793,504,253 of NC_056725.1, read as the reverse complement.
CTTTGTACTGTGGCATCATTCTAGGTGAGGGTAAGATGCTGCTCAAGGTCAGGGTCATACCAGCCTGGGCTACATTATCAGAGAGCTCCTCTGTCTCTCCATGTAGTCCAGGGAGGTACGTCTCGGGTCATTCACACCAGCATGTACAATGGCTGAGTCATATTTGTATTTGCTTTGGAGTGACCTGAGTGCTTGCGTTATGTGGCGGATCCTAGCACCCGACAGGCAGCTCACCATGACCTTCTCTTTATTCAGCCCAATAGTCACCTATTACAAGAGTATCAGATGTGTTATTCAGCCTTAAGGGCTGTGGCTGCTTGGCACACTGACTTTGCGGGGTATGTGTTGTGCATGTTTTGTTTTGATGTAGCGTTTGCTTGGATGTCTGCTTTGGAGGTCTCTGTTGCTTAGGTAGATTTTTATTTAGAGCCTCCGAGTATGTTTTTGTGTATTTATGTGTTTGGCTCACTGATGTGGTGGGACTATGTGATACTGGAATTGTGTTGTGTGAGGTTACCTTCTCCTCCTGACTGGTTACACCAGTTTTGAGATGAGGTTACCTTCTCCTCCTGACTGGTTACACCAGTTTTGAGATGAGAGAGCTCAGCCTCCAGTTTGGCTAAATAGTTGCATCTCTCACATATATTTGAACCTGTTTGGAGGAGGAGAGGGTTGTCCGTGTACATGAGACAGTTGTAACATTGCCTCAAAATTCCCAGATTCACCAGCTGGACTGGAAAGGAAACCATTGACTGACCTTTGGACATGCTAGAGTAATATAGGGAAACTGAATTTAAGACAGTCTTGCACAAGTGTGTGAGAAGGTCCATCCGGTGAGGTAACTTATGGTGATTGCCCCCGGCCAAGTGAGAAAGAAAGGTGAAACAATTCTGTCTGGGTCAAAAGGGTGTCACCAACAATATTTTGGGAGAGTCCTGCCTCATCTTGTGCAAGACTGTCAGTTGCAGATGAGTGGGAGAGAAAGCATACAGAAGCATCCCCTGCTAAGTAAAAGACAGGATGTCCACTTTCCAAACCAGAGGACATGGGACTCTGGAACAAAAAAGAGGAAGTTGTCTGTTCAGGGGGAAGGCAAAAAGATCTACCTAAGGAGTACCACACCGATGGGCAATGTCCAGAGCACAGTTTTGTGAAACATCCAGTCGTGAGATTGTGTTGGACCTACTCAAAGAGAGTGCACTAGATTGTGCTCTGAGAATGTAGACAGCCTGAAGAGTCACTTGATACTGGATAGCGAGATCCAAGACCTGAAGAGTCAGCCTGGAATAAAAGGTAGGAATTTGTACCCCCTTGCTTGTTGATATACCAACTCACTGTGATGTGTATTACCTGTGAAAGTCTTGAGGGGCCGGGATGAAAGCGGGTATGAAAAGCCTGAAGAGCTTGAAGTGGAGCTCTCCTCTCCTTAACATTGATGTGTTCTGGTGTCTGATGAAGAGGCCAGAGAGTCTGAACCTTGAGAGAGGTGAAAGTACCCCACCCCCTGTCTGAGGTACTTGTTAAGAGCTGTCTAATCAGGACTGGAGAATGTAAAGGAGGTCCCAGGTTGAGAGAAAGCTGATGAATCCACCACTGAAGCTCAAGCTTGAGAGAAGGAAAGAAGGGAACTAAGAAGTCCAGGGGCTGACAATTTTGAAGCCACACTGACTTGAAATACCACTGAAGCTTTCTCATATGTAGCCTGGCCAGAGGCAGCATGGGAATGGTGAAAGCCATAAACCCAAACACTCTGAAAAAATCCTCAGCTGTGTCTGAATCCAGAGGAAGAAGACAGTGGGAAAAGATAATCAGATACAGTACCTTGGGGGCAAGCAGAGATGCCAGCATGGGGAAGGTCTGGTTCTGCAACCAAGTAAAATATGACCCTAAGAAGGAGTCGAGACTGATTTTTGAAAGTTTATGGTGAACCCCAGACTCTGCAGCAGGGAAATAGTAAACTGAAGATCCTGAAGGAGAACCTCGGGGAACAAAGCTTGAATGAGCAGATTGTCCAGATAAGGAAAGATCTGAACCCCTGTCATCCTGGAAAAAGCAATGACAGTAACACTACCCTTGGAGCAGTAGCGAGGCCAAAGGACAAAGCAGAGAAATAAAAAGATGGATATGAAGGTAGCCATCCTTGACATCCAGGGAGACCAGAAAGGCCTAAGAAAGAAGAATGGGGACCAGAAAGGCCTAAGAAAGAAGAATGGGGACCAGAAAGGCCTAAGAAAGAAGAACGGGGAAATAAAGTTTGAAGAGACCACATCTGAAAGGTGATGAGCTGAGAAAGGTTCAGAATTGTGGTCTCCAGGTGTCCTCATTGCTGGGGTCCAGAAACATGCTGGAATCCTGGGCAGGGGGCACAGCTTGAATGGTGCCCTGGGTCAAGAGAGAATGAAGTATCTCTGGGAAGAGATGAAGGTATCCTTGAGAAGGTTGAGGGATTCCCATAAAGGCAGGAAGAGACTTCCAAACCATGAAATACCTCTAGTGAACAATGGACAGAACCCAAGAGTCTGTTGTGATTATTAACCAATTTGAAAGGGACAGGTAAAGAAGAAGGGACAAGGCAACCTGGCTGAGGGAAAAGGGAAGCAAATTGTCAGATGGAACCTGGCTTGTCCTAAAAAGGAGGTTTCTGGGAAATAAGGGTCTATGTGTAGATTTAGCAGAAGGTAGATGTTTAGAACCAATTTCACCCTTGGGTGGAGGGCGAGACTGTCTGCCTGCCTGCAAATTAACGCATATTTGGAAGGGTTATTCCTCAAACTTTGGAATAGGAGAAACAAAAATATGTTTCAACTCCTGCAAGGCTTTGCCCTTATCCTGGAGAGATTTAAAACGTTCAGCAGCAGTAAAAAAGATTTTTATTATCCAAAGGAACATCCAATAATTTGGCCTTAATGTCATCAGGCAATGCTTGAAGAAATGTCACATAACAGAACCAAATGCAGGGACCCCGGAAGAAGCATCGGGGGTGTATCATAACTGCATTTACTAAACTGGTAGGCAACTTGAGAGGTTGAACTCGACAAGAAAGGGATGAAGCTTTCCCCTGAGAATAAAGAAGATCATAAATCACCTGAGAAAAGAAGGTTAAACATAACCTTGTCATACGAGTCTGGTAATTAATATCCCTAAAATACAGTATGGCAGTAGTACAGCCATTCTTGCCCAGCCTCTCTCTGGTCCTAGTATCCTTATCTGAAGGAAGCAGCTTAGTAGAGGGTAACATCTTGGAGGGTTTGTCAGAGGAGACAGACACCACAGAAGGATCACCAGAAGGGCATTTATGCAGAAATTAACAAGTCATCAGGCACCTTGTAAAATCTGTCAGGTTTTCTAGGAGCTGGGGGTTGAGAATCCAGGGCTACAGAAGCTGCTGAACAGTTATACAGGAGGGCAAGCAAAACTGAAGGAACAGCAGAAGGCTTGGAAGACTTCATCTGGAGGAGTTCATAATACCTCTTTTAGATATCAGAAAACCTGAGAACAATCCCACTTAAAGAATTCCATTATATGGAAAATAGTGTCACAAATGACAGCTCCTGTAAAGGGAGATCTGGACTAGTAGAATCCTCTTCCTCTAAACCATTGTCCAAGGGGGAAGGATCTAAGAAGAATAAGCTAATGACTCTTCCCCTAAATCCTGAACCACATCAGATGAATCCTACTTCCTAAATCTTTTAAGAGGAGTGGAAGATCATCAAAGGGCAGGGACAGACCCCTTGAAGAAGCTTTTAAAGACATTAAAGTGTTAACGATCCCTGAGCAAAATCCTGCCACTCACCGGGGATCCTTAACTGCAGGGGAAATATGTCTTTTTTTTTTGTTTCTTTTTTTGCTGGACGTCTGCATGAAATGCCCTGGAGGGGGGGGGGTCAAACCCTTGTTGACACTCAGTAATCATAGTAGGGCTCTCCTCCCTCACCAGGATCTGTGGAACTCCCTCATTCGGTTGGATATAATCCGCAGAGGTTCTCCCTCAATGTCTGGAGCAGACATTTGTAAAGCCTCCAAGGACATATGAAAAGTCAGATCCATGCTGACCTCTGACATGGTCATGGCAGAGGAATCAAGTAATGACCAGATGATCCTCCAGGCTTTCATTAGCCTTGAGAGACATCTGGAGGAGGCTGGACAACAGCTATATCAGACCTGATATTTTTTTTCTTGGCCAATGGCTGACCCTCGGGATGGGAAGACTCTCTTGTAGCACCCTGAGCGAAAAGCTTAAGATGCTGGTTTTCAAGGTACATAGACAAGGAGGAGAGATGACTACGTAGGGTCTTAAGGACATATGCTTGGCAGATAGAACACTGCATATGGTCATGAGAAGCACCCAGACAGATGAGACACTAGTCATGATGATCTTTATGGGGAATCTGCCTCCCACAGTGACATTTTCCCTTTCTGGATGACATGAAACCAATAACACCAAAAACAAAAGAAAGAACCGTTATCTGAAAAAGGGCTCAGTTACCAGTCCAGAAGAAAGGCTTACAGATAACATTCATTGATGGCATTTGGACTGGCAGCAAAGAAGTTCTGAAGTCTGTGTGCCTGTACATCACCTTCATACCCTACGCCTTGCGTGGGGATCATACATGTGACATGCAGTGCCTGTAAATACTAATTTTTGATATGCTGGCCGAACGTTGGTCTGTTCCTGGCAGGGGATCCTTTACTTAAGGAATACTGCAGCAGTAATATGGAAGTACATCTTCATTATTATCCTATGGTCCTTTGATAGTCCATCTGCTTTTGGGCATGCCGAGATGTTTCTTATAAATAAATGATTAAAACATTAAACATTCTTTGTAACGAATAACATAGATTTGATCTGACTTCACAGTTAACTTATGTAATTCTCACACAGGATGCCCCATTACATGCATATTAACAGTAGCATGATGCTGTTTCTTTTATTTGCAGTATTAATCTCATCATAAGTCCCATTGTTAACACCTGTATTTGTGATATTCTTATTAAATGTTGCAGTGTACAACTTTGTTGCAGTGCAGATGAAAATAAAAGACAGTGAAATACTGATTCAAAAGTTATTCCTTCGGATTCATGAACAGTCCGTGCAAGAATAGTCTATTCTTGCACGGACTGTTCCATGTAAGAATACAACAGCAGTATGCCCTACATATTAATGAGGGTAACCTGTTGTATTCCTATACCTACGCAATCTGTGCACGAGTACAGGGGGCATGTGCAAGTCCTGCATGGGCACTTAAACATGCCCCCTGCAATCAGAAAGTGCTGTACAGAACTTTCAAACAAGGAAGTAGCATAATATTAGAACCTGGCTCTAATTATGCATTATTTCAGTGTCTGTGGACACCAAAATGTAAAACTGAACATGTCTGTGTCCATGCACACTGAAATAATAAAAAAAAAAAAAAAAAAAAGTAAGCGCAGGAAGTAGGAAGTAGCCCGCACAGTACATGACTGTGCCCGGAATGGCCAGATCCCTGCTCCACATGCCTGCAACCTGCTGATGTAATAATTTAAAATTTCTTTTTTTTTTTTTACAATAAAAAATAAAGTTTAAGCAAAGCACAGTGGGTTTGCGTACTGCAGCACTTTGCTCAGACCAGCTTAAATGCTGTTTGAGAGTCAAATAGAATTGTGAAGGAGGAATCCTTTTTGCTGATGTAGCATAGTGGTTAGCTCTCTGGTTTAGTGTGCAAGACGTGCACAGTTCAAATCCCACCTCTGGCCAATATCTTTTATGTGTGAAGCAGTTGTAAATTAATTTTTATGAACTGAAATGATATTTGTAAGCCATATGACTCGCGTATGGTAGTGTAGGGCTTGGAAAATGCCATATGGAAATGTAAAAAAGTTTTCTATTTATTTTTGAAATAATTGTTTGCGGCCAGCTAAGCCTGCCGCAGCTCTGCTGAAACTAGCTAAGGATTGCTTAAGCATAAAAATATAAGCAATCCTTAACCACTGTAAGCTTTGCTTAGCTGGTTTAAGCCTTGCCAAGCAGATTTGTGCGGAGCTAAGCATAGCTTAGCATATTAGCTAAGCATAGCTTAGCATATTTGAAAATCGGCCAATCACGGAAAAGTGTGGGAAAATGGCCTGATTTAGATTCATAGGTAGGTACTAGGCTATTGTCCCTAGGGCCTTTGTAAGCCTAGCCAACAAGGTTCCCTGGCTTTCACCACACATGGAAGCTACTTACCTGTGCACCTGTCTAGCAGGGCCACAGGCAGGAATACAGCCATATCTCTTAGTCTGATTAGGGCAGCAACAATGTCAGGCACAGGAGAGGGCATCCAGGAGTCCAGGGTCATGGTTGGACTCCTTATCAAAGACCATGAAGCTAGACTGCTGCAGGGCCAGTACCAGGGCTCCCAGTACAAAGCGGAGGCCAGGGACCATCTGGCATGTGATCTCACCAGTGCCACTGGCATTCCCCGAGCTGGTGAGCAGGTACTTCATCACTATGACAACCTAAAGCATAGGTGGGCTGAGCTCTTGGCCCAGTGGATCCAAGAGGCAGGAGTGGAGGAGGTCCCAGAAGTTTGTAAGTATCCAATGTGTGTATTTGTAAGTTAATTATTTAAAAAATTGTATATGTTACTGTACAGGTGTGCTTAATGTGTGTTCTTTCTCCATACAGCTGCCGCTGAGAAGGACGCAAACCTTGATGCCCATGCATAGCACTTGGTCCGACTGCGCCAAGAGTTTGGTGAGTACAGAAATATTGGTAAATATCTGCTGTAATAAATCGGAACTAGTAAAGGTAATACTGTCTGTATATGTAATTGTACTCTAACTGTACTAAATAAATGCATGTGTCAGGCTGGCAGTGTTAAAACTCAGTAGTGCCAGCTTCTGTGTAATACAGAGGTATGTAGCAAACTAGGTACAATTGAGGAGAGGAAGAGTCGGATATGTACTAGGCTGTCTGAAAGAACCTGCTTAAAAAACTGCTGTGTCAGGGCTACTGTAACAGTTACAAATGAGAAGCAGTCATCCTGTGCAGATCATCAGTAATACTAACCGTGGATTTCTGAGTTATAGAAAGTGTTATGTCAAAAATAATAAAGCTGACTACCACAAACTGTTATCTTTCTTTTGCCTTGTATCTGAAAAGTACAGTTATGTAGCTGCTGCTGCATGCAGTAACTGAGATGAAGTGATTTAGCACTGTTTGTCTGCATAGTTCAGAATGTGGATCTGAAATAAATGACAAAATGCGAAAGTAAATATTTTCTTCAGTAATGTGTTGTACTGTGCCCTACCCATATTGCCTTGTGTTAACTGTTGCATTTCAGCTGTATGTAGTCCTGAATGTACAGGAAAGTGAGAGACACTAACAGGTGCAGACTGCAAAAGTGGAGTGTGACTTGATTCTAAATTGAAGTCTGTTTTATTAAAATGTCCAAATGTCTAGTTTTAATCCACTCATATCGTGTAAACAGTAACATCAACGTTTTTTTTTTCTGATTTTTGTTGTTATTATGGAAAACAAATAAGACATTTGGTAAAAAAAAAAAAAAAAAAAAAAAAGTAGCATGTGTAGCTCAGTCTGATAAGGACTAGGTCTGTAGTTCACTTTTGCACCCACACACCACTGTTCGAATCCAGGGACTGCTACTAACGTCTTTGTAGTTCTACAGCTGTAAACTTGAATATTGGTTGGCACACTAATCTATTGTGAACAGATGTTTTCCCCACAGGTAAATATTTGCAGAAGCAGTATGATGGGTACATGTATGAAATGTGTACAAACGTTCTGCTGAGCAGCCTCAGTCCTACAAATAGAAGCAGGCTAGCCATCTACACTATGCAGTCTGGCCAATATAGGCTTCTCAGGTGTCACAGATAGTTTCCCCTGTTGCCAAGAAACCTGCACCCAGATAACATCACATTACAAGTATGCCAAAAGCACACTTGCAGAACAGGGCAAGGAACACATTGATACTTGCACTAGTAAGTATGACAGGTATGAGTCCCCTATACTTATGTATGTAGAGTTATTATACCTTGCCCCATAGTACTCCAGGTGCACATATGTACAGGTGTGTATGTGCTGTAGTAGCTCCATGGCCCAGGTAGAGGTTAAGGGAGGGGAGAACTGTAGAGTATTGGACAGTAGTGTATTGAAGTATCACTGAATGGAGTTGTTAATGGAATTATTTCCTCTTCCCCCACCACTCATCTGCTCCAGTAATTGCAAAATGTAATATGAGTATGTTACCAAAATTTACTGTTGGGGTCTTTGTTCTATTTTGGTTATTATATTTGAAACTGTGTGCATACGAACATACCTTGTTGAATAACCATTGTTGTTGGCCTGTTGCCATAAATATACCTGGCATTGTGTTGCAATCCTGACTGCCATTCCATTTCTGCATGTTCGGTTTGCCATGCCACTGTTACAGTTCCATTGTTCAGGGTCAGTTGGAACACTCGTGCATTTGGTTTTGACGAATGTTGAAATGTTTTGTTCATGACTAACCAATACACCTTGTTAATTCTTACTCCATAACATGTTCGGAAAGGCTGGTGGATCTGCCTCTTCTACCCCACCTGGCCGAGGCACCAGGTCCCAGCATGTCTGGGACCCAACCCGGACGTCCCTCATCTGTTGGACCTGCACCACCCTTGGGTGGAACCGCTGCAGGGGATGGGGCTCATCCTCCCCTTGCATGCAGGCGTGGGGAGGATCTTGTCACCCGGCGAGAGGTCCATAGCATGGTGTGGAGTGTCCTCCATTCGGAGCTGGATGAATGACTGCGCCAGGTGGAGAGTGGAGAGCAGAATGGCACAGCTTGAGGGGCAGCCGGCCTCTCTAGCTCAGCCCCCAGCACAGCCACCTTTGGGGCCGTGAAGGAGTAGTGGTGACCGCCATCGGGTGGGGACATCAGTCCCACTACTACTACTACCATCTAGAGGGCTCATGGGCATCCGATTCCCAACCACCCTCCCCATCCAAAGTGCCCCCCCCATGTATCACACACCGCCCCTGTCTGCTGTCATGTGCGTCTTGTCAGTCTACAAATGCAACCTTTTTATTTAGTCATCCAGTTATTTACTATTATAGAACATTTATTAATGTTTGTTTTTAACTATATTTCTTTAAGAATTAATTGGCACAGCATTTTATAATTAGTAGTGGGCATGTTGTATTTTAGAGTTGTATAAATGTAGAGTTTTTTGTGTTGATTCACTCTGATGCCCTATGGACATAGGGTGAAAGCGCTTAGTCTGTGAATAAACAGTTCTTTTGTTCTCTTTCCTACCAGTTTGTGGATTACTCAGCGTTTTGACACTTTTTTTTTTTTTTTTTTTTTTTTTGTTTTATGTGTACATGCTCCTTTGAGCAAGTTTGCTTTATTTTGTTGTAACATATCCTTTATGAGGAATATGAAGGCAGTAATACCAGTGGATGTTAGTATTTACTGGCTGTGTTCCCCAGAGTCCCTGACTGATTTTCCAAGGACATGTGGCCAGTCTGTGGACAGCATACCAGTGGAAAGGTATGTCAGAGACATATCACCATCAGATGTGAAGTCACTCACTAAATGCATGTCCACACAAACCCTGTCAACCTATCAACCCACCATGTGTATAATAGCAGTGATGATGACATAGAATCTGTTATTCTATGTACCCCATGTTGTGCTGTCTCCAGATGTCCTGTCCTGTGAAGTATTCCCACCTACTGTCTGTGAATCTGTAGGCCGCCACCTCTGTAATGCCCCCCACACAGGCAAGTAATAGGGCCAAGGCCCACATGAAGGACGTCCCATTTGTTGGAGCTAGCAGCAGTGTCGAGGCCCACAGTACAAAACTATGTGGGCACCTACATGGTTGTATTTCCTTAGCAATACCTGACATCTGCGCATCTGCACAGAGGACAGGCAGGAAGTGGACGTGGACAACAAACATGTTATGCATTAGCATGAATGTCATGAAAGATGGACGTTTGAAACTGAATTGTATGCCATTACTACATGACGGCAGTCCTCAATGACATAGGCAAAAAAACATAGTACTCTACAGTTAATATAATATATTAATATCCAATAGGAGATGCATAAACACATACAGCTGAAACACCAAGAACAAGATAGTGTAGTACTCAGATTCCCAGCTCTGCATGCAGAGGTGCATGGTTGGAGTACTACAATGGGCAATCTAACTTTATATGGAAAAGCAATGTCAACAGTACTAATTTTGTAATACAATATGTGTGGAATCGTATTCATCAGCCAGTGGTAGCTGGTGTAACATGCAAGTGTGAGTGCATATAACATGTGATACTACCCATGTATAAAAAAATAATAAAAAAAATGTGATACTACCCATGTATACCCAAGTGTCCTGGACAGCATAGTCACACCACTTGCTACTGTAATGAGAGCACATAAAAGCATGTTATGTACAGGAAATTAAATAAACTTATTACATGATGTCATTACTCTGCTATTTTATGAGACTGGAATGTGAACAATGGTTACCAGGGCTGAGCTATGCTTAGCAGGTTTACACATTGCTTAAATGTGAAATGATAACCAGTAGATGTTCTTCATTCCACATTGCTGCAGTCCTAACTATTGGGGTAGTCCGCTGTCCAGTCGGCCCGAATACCAAAGTATATGGCTGACGTCGGTCACGGCGCATTAGACTGACGTCAGTACGTCAGGGTACTAATGCGCATGACCGACGTCATATCCTCAGTCTTTTTTGCCGCATGGTCCGATGCAGAAGCTGTTTTTGCGAGTGCAGGTTGGCGTTCTGAAAGTTTCTGAAGTCAGAGTTTCAGACCGAATCAAAGTTGGCTAAGTACCCCGTTGGGGAATATTTTGTTTTTTTCTTGCCTCAGTATTTAACCGGATGTCAGAAAAAGTGAATAACTGTATTTCTTGTGGGAAACAGATACCTCATAGGGATTACCATACTTTGTGTATACCTTGTTTAGGGCCTGAGCACGACGTTGTTGGATGCCGCTCTTGTGCTAGGTTTAACAAACGCACTATTAAGAGAAGGTTAGACTGTGCCAGGTTAGTGTTTGGGAAGCGTTGTAATTACAAAATGCCGTCGGATGCTCCGACGCCCGCTTCAGCCAAAAAGCGCAAGGACAAAGCAGGGAAGCCTAGAGTGGAAGAACCGACAGTCCCGGACGTCGGTTCTTTAGAAGGCTCAGTGGAGCCGGAGGTTCTGCCAGGAGTTTCTTTGGAGTCTCAGGGAGAAACTTTATTGTTACAGGATGTATCTCAGGAAGTAGGCCAGCCTGAAGGGGCTTCTCAGGTGGCTGTTCTTCCCTCTCTTCCTAAGGTGGTTAGGGCCTCGCCTTCTGTTTCTAAGGCTTCTTTAAGAGGCAGGCCTGCTTCAGCTTCAGTGGGGTTTCTCCGAGTGTTTCAGGGTCCTTGCCTAAGAAGCATATGCTAAAAATGGCAGAGGATTTAATTACAATGATTAGAGGTTCTATGCCCCCTCCTGATAAGAGGCCTAGGGTGGAACCTGAGTTTGAGAGTTTTGAGCAATGTTCGGAGGCTTCTGAGTCTTCGGCTGAAGATTTGCAGGAGTATCCTCCTTATTCTGATTCTGATTTGGATGATTCTACTCCTTCAGCTTCGCCTCCTGAGGATTTTTCATTTTCAGAGACTCTGCATTCCATGAGGGAGCATTTTAAATGGGAAGGTCAAGATTTCTCTGATTCCAGGAAGAGGCTTAGAGAATTCTTGTTTTTACCCCAGCATAGGCCTTTAGCTATACCTCCTGTTTTGAATGTGGTAGAAGATGTTTTTGCAGAGGCTTCCCTGAATCCTGACTCTTTGCCTCCTGCCCCAGTTAAACCGGATAGGTACTACAGGGTGCCTGAAGCCCATAAGTATCTTTTTAAGAGTCCTAGGGCAGACCCAGAAACTGTCTCTCAGGGGCCTAAAGGGATGAAGGCTTCTGTGGTTAAAAATCCTGTTCCTCCTGATAAAGAGGCAAGGGCTTTGGATAGATGGGGAAAGAAAGTGTATACTTCTTCCACTTTAGCCATGAGGGCGTTGAATTGTCAGTTTCATATGTTAAAATATCAGAATTATCTCCTTTCACAATTGAAGTCTAAGGTGGATGCTCTGGCTGAAGGTATTGAGTGTAAGGAATTGCAGGATTTAGTTCATGTTTCTGAACAGGTGGGTAAGCATTCCTTACAGTGTGGTTTTGATGCTGTGCAGGCCTCCTCGAGGGTGGCTGCTACTGGTTCTGTTCTTCGCAGGCATGCCTGGTTGAGGGATCAGAACTTAGCTGAGCATGTTAAGACAAGGATTTTGGATGCTCCTTTACAGTCTGATGTGTTGTTTGGTTCGCCTGTGGAAGCAGTTTTAAAGAAAATGGAGGATAAGGCTAAGTCTATGCAAACTGTTAAGGATTTTTTGCAGGTGCAGCCTCCGAAGTTTAGTAGAAATTGGCCTGCTAAGGGGTGGACTTATCCTGCTTATGATTCCCAGTCTAGGGGTAGGTCTAGACGTGGTAGAGGCAGAGCTCAAGGTTCTTTTAGGCCTAGGACAGGGAGTTCACCTGCTCAGACTTCTGGTGAAGGCAGGGGTCAGTCCTTTCGTAAGCAGACCCAATGACCTGCCTTTTCAGCTGCCAGTACATTCTCGCCTGGCAGCACCTTTGGGAGGAAGACTGTCTCTTTTCAAAGAAAATTGGGATTTAATTACACAAGACAGATGGGTTCTGGATATCATTCACCACGGTTACAGGTTTTATTTCCATACCTTGCCTCCTTTCAAAGGCATGCCAGACATTCCTCCTCTACAAAGAAAAGAGGCTCACAAGCAAATTTCTCTGTTGCTCCAAATAGGGGCTATTCAGTCAGTTCCTGTGCCAGAAAGGGGCCTAGGATTTTATTCTCGCCTGTTCCTAGTACCAAAAAAGGGGAACACGTGGAGACCAATTTTGGATTTGTCTATCCTCAACACTTATCTGGATATTCCCAAGTTCAAAATGTTGACGTTACAACAACTTTTACCTCTGCTGGGCAAAGATCACTGGATGGTAACTTTAGATCTAAAGGAAGCTTACCTTCATGTGCCAATAAGACTAAGTTGCAGGAAGTATCTGCGTTTTCGAGCTGGAAATTTTCATTATCAGTTTTCTGCATTGCCCTTTGGCTTATCTACTGCGCCCAGAGTATTCACAAAGGTTCTGGCTCCAGTGATAGCTTACTTCAGGCTAAAAGGAATTCAAATCTATCCTTACTTGGACGACTGCCTGATTCTGGCTCGAGAAAAGGAAGGCCTTCTACAGCATTTGGAATATGTCATAGCAGTGCTAAGATGCCTAGGGTATTCTGTGAACGAAATAAAGTCCAGTCTAGTACCCTCTCAAGACATGTGCTTTCTGGGTGTGAGACTGAATACAGCAGCCCAGATGGCCTTTTAACCCCGGACAAACAAAAGAATCTTTCCAGTTACTTCCATCACCTATCTCTTCAGTCCGGGCTGACTGCAAGGACAGTCCTTCAAGCCTTAGGGTTCATGGCATCTTGTATTCTGGTGCTTCCCAATGCCAAACTGCATATGAGGAAGCTACAATGGTATCTCAAAAATCTGTGGACACAGCACTGCCAGGATTTGGACACTGTCATTCAAATAATACCTTGCATTCAAAAGGAATTTTTGTGGTGGGCTCAGGAATGTCACCTAAACAAGGGACTCTCTGTGACCCGGCCAGAGGCAAGTCAGATTCTAACGACAGATGCCTCCGATATTGCTTGGGGAGCTCATCTAAATGGAAAGTGGATACAAGACAAGTGGCCTGCCAGACTACAGCATCTACATATCAACATGAAAGAGATGTTAGCAGTCCAGTTTGCATTAATGGCTTTCAAGGAGTTACTTCTTCCAGGGCAGGTGTTGATTCTAACAGACAACACAACTGTCATGTGGTACATCAACAAACAAGGGGGAACGCATTCTTACCCATTGTGCAGGCAAGCAATGATTTTATGGGAGACTGCGCTCAGCTTGCAACTAACTCTTCAGGCAAGGTTTCTGCCGAGCACAGAACTCCTTAGCAGATGTGTTAAGCAGACAAATCATGGATCCCCACGAGTGGAAACTGGATCTTCATGTATTTCAAACATTGACAGTGTCATGGGGAACTCCAGACATAGATCTGTTCGCTTCTCCACAAAACCACCAGCTGCCAAAGTTTTGCACGAAGGGATTTCATCACACAGCTTGGAAAGTGGATGCTCTTTCTTTCAGTTGGAAAAATCTTCATGTGTATGCTTTTCCACCTCTGCCTCTTCTCCCAAAGGTGCTTCTAAAGGTCAGACAAGACAAGCCAAGGATGATTTTAATAGCTCCAGATTGGCCTCGGCAGCACTGGTACCCATTACTGAGGAGTCTGGTAAGGAAGCCTCCATGGCCTTTACCCTTGATTCCACACCTGTTGTTTCAGAGGGACGGTCACCTGCTCAATGTCAAGCTTCAATCTCTTCATCTAACAGCCTGGCATATTCTGTTTTGAAAGACAGCAGGTCTCAACTTCCTCAACAAGTTTTAAATGTGATTATGGAAGCCAGAAGACCTAGTACAAGGAAAGTGTACGCAGAAAAATGGAAGAGATTTTTATTTTGGAGTGCAGCAAACAATTTGGAGATTTCTGAGCCTAATTTGAGTGTGGCTCTTCAATATCTTACTGAGTTATTGGACAAAGGTTTGTCTTTCTCTTCCATTAAGATTCATGCTGCAGCAATTTCAGCTCACTATGATTGTGACCCACCATTGTTTTCGCATCCTTTGTTCAAGCAATTTCTTAGAGGGGCAAAGAATATAAGACCCCCACGTAGAGCTCCTACTCCTGCTTGGGATCTCAATTTTGTGTTGGAGAAACTTACTCTACAACCTTTTGAGCCTGCGGCTACTGCTGAATTGAAATATTTGTCATGGAAGACTGCTTTTTTGTTGGCCATTACTTCTGCTAGAAGGGTTTCTGAGTTGCAGGCCCTTATGGCGGTAGAGCCTTTTTTGATTTTTCATAAGGATAGGGTATCATTACGTACTAATCCTTCCTTTATGCCTAAGGTGGTTTCTAGTGTGGCTTTAAACCAAACTATTCATTTGCCTACTTTTTATGCAGATCCCCAAAATAAAGGGGAAAAGATTTTGCACACCTTAGATGTACACAGGCAATTGCATTATTATTTGAGCAGGACTAAGGATTTTAGGCAGTCTCAGCAGTTGTTTGTTTCTTTTGCTTTGAGTTCGCAGGGCAAGCCTGTCTCAAAACAAACTATTTCTAGGTGGATTGGGTTTTGCATTGCATTTTGTTATTCCCATCATGGCAAAGAGATTCCAGCTGGGATTAGGCCTCATTCCACTAGGGCTACTGCCACTTCTACAGCATTTCTAAGGGGGGTGGCAACTAAGGATATTTTGGAGGCAGCTACTTGGAGTTCAGTACATACTTTCTCTAAGCATTACCACCTTCCTCTCTACTCTAAGTCTAGGGCTGGTTTTGCAACAGCTATTTTGCAAGGCATGTTATCAGCTCCTGCTTCCTTCTGATTTGCCAGCCTCCCTTACCTCTGCTTTGGGATTCTACCCAATAGTTAGGACTGCAGCAATGTGGAATGAAGAACATAGTACAGTTTTGTACCTACCATAAATGTAGATGTGCAAGGATCCACATTGCTGCAGTCCAATTTACCCTCCCTCCTTCCCCTCTGTGTTTAGGGGTGGTTGTGTTGGTGAGGTTATATTCTGGTACCTTTGTATATATTATCTATACTTTTGGTGCAGGTATGTTTTGTGTTTTTGGTTGTGGCCTTGTCTTTTTAGGGTCTTCTGACATCTGGGGCAAGAAAAGACTGAGGATATGACGTCGGTCATGCGCATTAGTACCCTGACGTACTGACGTCAGTCTAATGCGCCGTGACCGACGTCAGCCATATACTTTGGTATTCGGGCCGACTGGACAGCGGACTACCCCAATAGTTAGGACTGCAGCAATGTGGATCCTCGAACATCTACATTTATGGTAGGTACAAAACTGTACTTTAGCTCTGCTAAGCATATTTGAGCACTATACATGTCTCTAAATGCCCATGCAAACATGTGCTGCTAAGCATATTTGAGCACTATACATGTCTCTAAATGCCCATGCAAACATGTGCTGCTGATAGACCACCCATAACTGGGCCAGCATGCACATTTGGATAAGAAAGGACCCATGACACTTGCATCTGCCCCCCCCCCCAGTCCAAATAATAAGCGAGCAGTGCGCTGCTACAAAACTATGATAGGCCATACACAGTGGCCAGACATATGCAGTGACCTCTTAGCAACACAGCTACAATGAGTGAAGATAGTAAACAAAAATACAGCCAGTAATTCACACAAGTTAATTTTACTCTGATGTCTTTGCCAAAGCCTTCAAGGAGTAACACATTACAAGAAGTAATTGCCTTAATTAGAAGAAGCAATTAACACTTGCGTACATTTAAATACACAGCCTCCAATTGCACTCCTTAGTCAACCCCCCAGGGGATAAAGTATCACATTTAAAAACCTACATTGATTCAGTACATAACAGTTGTTCTTTTATGTCTGTTTGACCAAACTGAGAAACAGACTTTTTCAAAAGCAGTACCTTGTAACCCACTACACTTAGTTACATGTATATACACAGCCTACACTTACACTACACATTTAACCCCCTAGGTGATAACGTATCACATTTAAGAATTTAAACAGAGTCTGTACATAAATCTTCTTTCATGAGTACTACCCCCATGGTGAGAATTATTGAAATGTACAGCTATAGAATGTCTTACATGTTCTAATAGACTAGTTTTAAAACAGTTGTTACTCGCCCCTACATTAAATATGTTACAAGGGCATCTAAGAGCATTCTCCATACACCAACTTCTTGAATGTACAGAGTCCCACATGTTGTCCACCCTTTCCCCTCAGCAGGAATGACGGAATAAAATAATGGTGGACCCTACCTATCAACCTGCTACTATATAGCATCTGTAGCAAACCTCACATAATTTGGGACTGAAGCCCAAAAACATGGTCATACTTGAAATATTGCTGTTATATACTGAGAAAATTGCTGGTGTTACAGGGTTTGTTGTAACATATCTTTTCTGAGGGATATAAAATCTGAAACACAAATGGTTGTTGGTATGTACTGATTGCAGTCACCAGAGTATGCAACTGATTTGCCCAGGGCAACACCTGTCTGGGGAACATAACAAACATAACAGGCAAACCTGTGGCCATTATGTGGATAGCCCTACAGCTGAGAGCTATGCAGACACAGAAATTTGTCAGACTGAAACCCAAGCAGAAGTAGCATGTTCAGACAAACTGTTAAACAAGCAGTATTCAAAACATATGACAGCAGTACTCGCTTTCTGCCCCTAAGTCTTGAATCTTCACCATTTAGTTGGCTTGTCTCCACAGGTCTTGTTCTAAGAGGTATTAGCTCGCACACCTCCAGGATCTCTTCCTCACAGGTAAGGGAAAGGCCAGCACCCACATGGAGTACTCAGTTATAGGAGTGTGTTGCCATGACATTCGCTATTGGAATAACTACACAGCTGTTCGGCATGCAGTCCACAACTGGGGAACACCAATTGTTGCTCAGGCTATCGCATGTTCATGAGCAATATCTACAAAAGACAAGCTGCCATCTATTCAAACCACCTCTGTCATAGACGGTCCATCAGTGCAAAGCTGAAGTAGTGTGAGAAAAAAAATAAGAAAGGTTATATCTGTGAAATATCCAGAAAAAAAGGTATGTGAAACAAGTAAGCATGTTATTGAATGCAGTAGGTGGTCTGTAATAATGGGAAATAGGGGTTTGAAAACGTATGTCTCAACAAGACTTGCTGTACTGATGTACTGCTGAACAGCTTTGATGGCCCATAGCATGTGGCTCTGTCTGTAGTGACTAGTCCAGCTACCTGGGATGTTGTACATATCCATAAGTTACATGTGCATATAACTATGATACACATTTTGTCTTGTAAATATAAGACAACTATACATGTGCAGAGTACACTACTGCTGCAGAAGTATTAGATACTGAGCTCATACCATTCAACTGTCCAGTGTTTTGCACACACTGACCATATGTGTGCCACATATTTGTAGTCATTTTTCCATAGAGTTGTGTTTTTATATCTGTCAAATCCTTGCCAAATCTGTGAAGACTGACATTACAACACCCCCCTTCATTGTCTGATGGCTTTTCCCATTTGCGATTACAACAGTGGATCATCTGTTGCCATTTCTGCCTTTCCTCTGAATCCTGCTGTCTCATACCAACCACCTGCATGTCCTCTCACCACATCCAGAAACCTTATTTGAGGCCTTCCTCTCTTCCTCTTACCTGGCAGCTACATCCTTACCATCCTTTTCACAATATACTGAGCACCCCTCTTCAGCACATGTCCAAACTGATGTAATGCTGCCTCTCCAACATTGTCTTGTATCTGTCCAACATGGCCTGAGCGTGTCATATACACATTGCTAAACCTGTACACCTATGTCACACCCAGTGCAAATCATAACATCTGTAACTCTGCCAAGTGCAGCTCTGACCCCTGCCTTTTTGTCAGTGCCACTGTCTCCAATCCATATAACATAGATGGTCTCACTACCCTCTTGTAGACCTTACATATCAACATCTACTGGTACTCGTCTGTCACACATCACTCCTGACACTCTTCACCACCTTGCCTGTATTCTTTTCTACACCTGTCCTCCATAGTCCTCATTACTCTGAAATGTTGATCCCAATCATTTGAACACATCCACCTTTGCCCGCTGTACTGCATGCATACTTAACATTCCGCTATTCTGCCTCTCTTTCACATACACATATTCTGTCCTAGTGCTACTAACCTTCATTTCTCTCCTCTCTAGAGCATATGTCCACATCTACAGGGTCTCCAAAAGCTGTTCCCTACAGATCAGTCATCTGCAAGAAACAGTCAATGGGGACCCCCGTATGATCATGTCTGTCAACCTGTCCATCACCATTGCAAATCAGAAAGGGCTCACAGCTCATCCCTGATGTCATTCCACCTTAAACACATCCATCAGTCCCAATGCAGACCTCAGTGCTGTCACACCACCCTTATACATATCCTGTACCACTCTTACATATATCTCTTCCACTCATGACTTCATCATACGATACCATGACTTCTGTCTAGGCACCCTGTCATATGCTTTCTGTATGTCCAGAGAGGCACAGAGCAACTCCGTACCTTCTCTGTATTCCATCAGTAACTGTCTCAGAGCAAACATCACATTTGTAGTGCCCTTTCCGTGCATGACACCATACTGCTGACCAGTACTCCTCACCTCCCTGCTACTCTTACCCCCATGACTGGTCATTGTTATCCCAGCTCTGCACATCAACCTCATTCTTAACACCGTACTCAAGCACTTTCACTTCATGTAACCTCACACATCCCAAGATATCAGTAAACGGTGTACTATTGTTTGTGCGAACAACCTTGGCTGCAATGTGCCAAAAAACAATGGAGAACGCACAAGCAGTTGTGCACCAGATAGTCGACTCCACTCATAAGTGGAAATTGACTATCTGCATGGATATCGCAGTACAATGGGGAATGGAAATTCATCCACATCCCCACTGTAGTGCGATCTCGGAGTTAGCATACATAAATAGGGGGTATGTGGAGGGTGCAGGGGGGCTTTCCCTCTGCAAAAATATGATGGCTGTATAGTGAGTTTGATTTACATCAGCTCCTATATGGCTATCACGTGGTGATTTCGACAATGTTGAGTCAAATGCGTCGGGCATTTGGTTCGACATTGTGAACTGTAGTTTTTTTACTTTTGTATTACCATTCGTTTATTTGAACGGAAAATGTTTTTCTGTTCGAATAAACAATGGTAAACCTCAGTAAACAGTCTGGCTAACACACCACTGCCATTTCCCCTAAACAACCCATGCTTCCACAGGTGTGTTATGTGGACAAAAATAAAAACGCCAGCACCAATAATGAGCTGAGAGAGCTTTATTAAACTGAGAACTAGACCGGTTTCAGCACATAGCTTTCATCAGTAGAGTAACACTGAGATAAAGGAAAAGCTTAACAATAAATACCCCTTCCAATGAGGTAATGACATCATTTCCTGTCATGGAATAAAAGTATTATAATTAATAAATACGCAAACATGTAAATACATGAAGCATGTGTATTAATAATAAATTGCCTGCAACAGTAAATCTGGCACGTGAATATAAAGAAAATATCACAATTTATCATTAAGTCCAGGGGAAAAGAGACCCCCAAGTTTCACTATCCATTTTCTTTCCTTGTTAAGAATTTCATGTCATCCTGTTTTGAAAGCCCGATTACCTGTAATGTTATCTATAATGCTAAATGAAAATTTGGCAGTGGGATGATTCAATGTATGTCTGTATAAGGCATTGGTAACCCTAGCATTCCTAATATCACCCAAATGTTCAGATATTCTGATCCTGAACTGTCTGGATGTCTGACCTATGTAGAAAGCTTGACGTGCATGTGGCAAGATAGACAATCCAATCTGTACTGCAATTACCAAAACAACTAATATTGTATAACTGTCCAGTGTTCTTACAAGTAAATGTTTTGGTTTTGAATATATAGTTACAAAAACTACAGTGTCCACAGGAATATGATCCAACTAATTTTTCAACCGTTAAAGTTCTCTGATGAAAAACATCATCCCTTGGTGTTATTTTCTTATAATAAGAGAAGTGGGATCCCAGTGTCTTACCTTTCTGTACGAAAATGAATACCTATCCCCCAAGTGGTCTTGTGAGATGTAAGTATGTTCCAATGTTTATCCACAATGTCCAGAAGATGCATAGTATTTCTGCCATATGTAGTAACAAATCTCAAAATCTACTGATTAGTCTGCTTATGATGTTTACGATACTGTAATAGTGTATCCCTAGTCTGATTTTTGGTCCATTGCATAGCTGAACAAAACTGTATGTTTAGCATATCCCCTTATTAGAAACCTATTGGCAAGATCTTCGTGATGTATCAAATCTTGTTTGGAGGAGCATATCCTTTTAAGGCATAAAAACTGGGATTTAGGAATATTGTTGATAGTATGTTTTGGATGAAGACTGTTGGCATGTAACAAGGTGTTGTATTCAGGAAATTTATGGTATACAGAAGTTTTTAAGGTGTTATCTGGTTGACGTTGTAAAAAAAAGTCAAGAAAATGTATTTAATTTTGATGGTAATCCACTGTAACCTCCACACCCCATATATTTCCATTAAGATGTTCAACAAACTCCTGTAAATAATCAGTACCCCCTTTCCAAACGAGCCAACAGTCATCCAAATACCTTCTCCAGATGTCAATTTCAGGTGTATATATATATATATATATATATATATATATATATATATATATGTTATGTAGTTCATCATAGATAATGTGTTCCTCCACATATCCCATGTAAAGGTCAGCATAAATCTGTGCAAATGAAGCACCCATGGCTCTACCCTGTATCTGCCAATAGCAATCCTGTTTGAAATAAAAAACATTTTTTGTGAGAATATGTTCAGTCATACAGATCAATAATGTATTGAAGCCAGGGGGATACATACCGGCTTTATTTAACCAAAAGTGTAATGCAGCTAATCCCGCCCAATGTGGAATACTGGTGTACAGAGATTTGACGTCAAGAGTACACATTAACCAATGTCGCTCTAATTGTGAATCCGAAACAATTTGCAAAAATTCTGTTGTATCCTGGAGACTAGCTCTAATCAATGGTAAAAGAGGTTCAAGTTTATCCGTGAGGAATACAGACCAGGGTTCCGTAAGTGATCCAATCCCTGAGACTATGGGTCTACCTGGCGGTTGATGAGAAGATTTATGAATTTTTGGTAATAGGTATAAGTACTGTTTCGCAGGATCCATAACTGTTAAATGTGATCTGGTGTTATCAGAAATACCTGCCTCAACCGCCTCCTGTAAGAAATCATCAATTTCTTTTTTTAAAATTGGGGGTGGGGTCGGGTCAGTGGTCATTCTCATTTCCCTCATCCCAATAATAATCTGCGTCCATGACAACCGCACCACCCTTAGCAGAAAGAATAACTATATTAGTGTTGTTCCTGAGGTATGTTAAGGCTAGTTGTTCAGCCCTAGATAAATTTATGTTTAATGGTATTTTCTGAACCCAGATGAAAATGTAGATCTTTGATAACAGCCTGCTGAAAAATAGCCACATGTTTGTCCATCGGAGGGTTGAAACTAGACCGATGGAATCTAAACTCAACTCATAAGATCTTTGAGATGGATCTTGTTGTCTGAAAAACAAGTTAAGATTAGTATAATGTCAGAAACTAAAGAACTTTCATCAACAAAAAAGCCAGGGATGAATCCAAGACCTTTATTTAATAATGCGTGTTCTCCTGGTGTTAAAACATATTTAGAAATATTATGTACATTAGTACACTGAGTATCTATTTCACTATTGATAAAAAGAGGCCTTCTAAGCTTTTTACCCTTGTGTTCTCTTCCTCCCCTATGTTTCCTACCCCTAAAGGGTCTTCAGATGTATGTCCCCTTTTAGAATCTGGGGAATCCCCAATGCTTACGGATTCTGTGTCTGTTGTAGAGGACTCCTCACCGGAGGTGGTGTTAGTAAAAACACCCTTTTTCAGTATAGATCTTGGTCTCTTTTTGCGAACATATATAGGATTCTTAGTGCCTTGGACAAACCTTACCCCCTTATGCGACTCAAACTGTCTACCTCTATTATAATCCTCCCTGTCCCTCGAATTTGTGTAGTTTCTTAGCTTTTAAATTGTTCTCAAGAACCATAAGTTCCTTAGACAATTTGCTCAGGTTGTCCTTGAAATTGGTATGCTCGTCAAACTTTTTCAAGTCATTACATATTTTTTCAACTTCCAAAATATTAGTCCGAACTGTTCTATCATAAAAATATGCCAGTATATTGACAAATGACATAGATGCTTGTTGCCAATCCTTAAGTAAAATATCATCAGGTGTGCCAACCAATGGTTGTACTTTCTTCCTGAGCCCCCTTGGGGTTATTTTTTGATTTTTGGTAAGCTTTAAACAGTTTTAAATGCCATATATTTGTCCTTAATGTTTTGATTTTCTTACCCAACTGGCTAAATAGAAGAAAGCAACCGTCAACTGGATCTAAGGTTTGACATTCAGTAGAACCCACTTGCAATGTACTAATGCCAAACACCTGAATATCATCTTTATCCGCACACAGGCCAGAAAGTAATTTTTGTAGATCCATGACAATAAGTTGCCTAAATAAATAAGTCCGTATCAGACAACCAGAGCCAATAGGTGGTACAGCCTCAGCAAATGTGAAGGAACAATATTAAATATCCCAAGTTATATGTATCAGTTTGAGCCACAGAAGGCGGAAAAGATTAAGCCTATATCAGTGTAATCAAATAAGTTGGTTGGCTCATTTATCTCTGATACATACACAGATAGTAATGATATAAAAATATATACTAACAAATAAACAGTCAACCATAATGAACCTCAAACACCTGGTAGTTTAACAGTTAACCTATGATAAAGAATTCAGCTTTAGGCACATATACAGCTTTAGGCACATATAATTAGTGTCTCAGACACTAGTCCTGACCTACCCCTTCCAATGAGGTAATATGACATCATTTCTTGTCATGGAATAAAAGTATTATAATTAATAAATACACAAACGTGTAAATACAAAAAGCATGTGTATTAATAATAAATTGCCTCATGTTTCATTTAAACTTATGGCATTAGTTTTTTGACCATTTCATTTTTATTTTTTTGGTCATCTATGAATACATCACATGGTTACTAGTTGCTATTTTTTTATCAGGATTACACTAGTTTGTATTTTTTGATATAGTTATTTCATCTTGGTTGGACTAGTTGCTATGGTGTATTTAGCACATTAGCCACTGTGTAGGTCAGGACTACTGAGACACTAATTATATGTGCCTAAAGCTGAATTCTTTATCATAGGTTAACTGTTAAACTACCAGGGGTTTGAGGTTCATTATGGTGGACTGTTTATTTGTTAGTAATGATATAAAAATATATACTATCTGTGTATGTATCAGATAAATGAGCCAACCAACTTATTTGGTTACACTGATATAGGCTTAATCTTTTCCGCCTTCTGCGGCTCAAACTGATACATATTTGTAACTTGGGATATTTAATATTGTTCCTTCACATTTGCTGAGGCTGTACCAACTATTTGCTCTGGTTGTCTGATACTGACTTATTTATTTAGGCAACTTATTGTCATGGATCTACAAAAATTACTTTCCGGCCTGTGTGCGGATAAAGATGATATTCAGGTGTTTGGCATTAGTACATTGCAAGTGGGTTCTACTGAATGTCAAACCTTAGATCCAGTTGACGGTTGCTTTCTTCTGTTTAGCCAGTTGGGTAAGAAAATCAAAACATTAAGGACAAATATATGGCATTTAAAACTGTTTAAAGCTTACCAAAATCAAAAAATAACCCCAAGGGGGCTCAGGACGAAAGTACAACCATTGGTTGGCACACCTGATGATATTTTACTTAAGGATTGGCAACAAGCCCAGCAAGAAGCATCTATGTCATTTGTCAATATACTGGCATCTTTTTATGATAGAACAGTTCGGCCTAATATTTCGGAAGTTGAAAAAATATGTAATGACTTGAAAAAGTTTGAAGAGCATACCAATTTCAAAGACAACCTGAGCAAATTGTCTAAGGAACTTATGGTTCTTGAGAACAATTTAAAAGCTGAGAAACTACACAAATTCTCGAGGGACAGGGAGGATTATGAATAGAGGTAGACAGTTTGAGTCGCATAAGGGGGTAAGGTTTGTCCAAGGCACTAAGAATCATATATATGTTCGCAAAAAGAGACCAAGATCTATACTGAAAAAGGGTGTTTTTACTAACCCCACCTCCGGTGAGGAGTCTTCTACAACAGACACGGAATCCATAAGCATTGGGGATTCCCCAGATTCTAAAAGGGGATGTACATCTGAAGACCCTTTAGGGGTAGGAAACATAGGGGAGGAAGAGAACACAAGGGTAAAAAGCTTAGAAGACCTCTGTTTATCAATAGTGAAATAGATACTCAGTGTACTAATGTACATAATATTTCTAAATATGTTTTAACACAAAGAACACACATTATTAAATAAAGGTCTTGGATTCATCCCTGGCTTTTTTGTTGATGAAAGTTCTTTAGTTTCTGACATTATAGCATTTTGTAGAAAAAATAATCTCAACTTGTTTTTCAGACAACAGGATCAACAAAATCCATCTCAAAGATCTTCTGAGTTTAGATTCCATCGGTCTAGTTTCAACCCTCAGATGGACAAACATGTGGCAATTTTTCAGCAGGCTGTTATCAAAGATCTACATTTTCATCTGTGTTCAGAAAATACCATTAAACATAATTTATCTAGGGCTGAACAACTAGCCTTAACACACCTCAGGAACAACACTAATATAGTTATTCTTTCTGCTGATAAGGGTGGTGCGGTTGTCATCATGGATGCCGATTATTATTGGGATGAGGGAAATAGACAGCTGTCTAACCCCCATCACTACATGAGAATGACCACTGACCCCACCCCCAATTTTAAAAAAGAAATTGATGATTTCTTACAGGACGCAGTTGATGGCAGGTATTTCTGATGACACCAGATCACAACAGTATTTATACCTATTTTCAAAAATTCATAAATCTTCTCATCAACCGCCGGGTAGACCCATAGTCTCTGGGATTGGATCACTTACGGAACCCTTGTCTGTATTCCTCACGGATAAACTTAAACCTCTTTTACCATTGATTAGAGCTAGTCTCCAGGATACAACAGAATTTTTGCAAATTGTTTCGGATTCACAATTAGAGCCACATTGGTTAATGTAGACGTCAAATCTCTGTACACCAGTATTCCACACTGGGCGGGATTAGCTGCATTAGACTTTTGGTTAAATAACGCCATGCCAGATACAGGGTGCAGCCATGGGTGCTTCATTTGCACCGATTTATGCTGACCTTTACATGGGATATGTGGAGGAACACATCTATGATGAACTACATAACATACATATACCTGAAATTGACATCTGGAGAAGGTATTTGGATGACTGTTGGCTCATTTGGAAAGGGGGTAGTGATTATTTACAGGAGTTTGTTGAACATCTTAATGACAATATATGGGGTGTGGAGTTTACGGTTGATTACCATCAACATGAAATACGTTTTCTTGACTTTTTTTTTTATAACGTCAACCAGATAACACCTTAAAAACTTCTGTATACCATAAATTTCCTGAATACAACACCTTGTTACATGCTAACAGTCTTCATCCAAAACATGCTATCAACAATATTCCTAAATCCCAGTTTTTACACCTTAAAAGGATATGCTCCTCAGAACAAGATTTGATGCAACATCATGAAGATCTTGCCAATAGGTTTCTAATAAGGGGTTATGCTAAACATACAGTTTGTTCAGCTATGCAATGGACCAAAAATCAGACTAGGGATACACTATTACAGTATCGTAAACATCATAAGCAGACTAATCGGGAGATTTTGAGATTTGTTACTACATATGGCAGAAATACTATGCATCTTCTGGACATTGTGGATAAACATTGGAACATACTTAAATCTCACACTCTATTAGAGGACCACTTGGGGGGGGATAGGTGTTCATTTTCGTACAGAAAGGGTAAGACACTGGGATCCCACTTCTCTTATTATAAGAAAATAACACCAAGGGATGATGTTTTTCATCAGAGAACTTTAACGGGTGAAAAATTAGTTGGATCATATCCCTGTGGACACTAGTTTTTGTAACTGTATATTCAAAACCAAAACATTTACTAGTAGGAACACTGGACAGTTATACAATATTCGTTGTTTTGGTAATTGCAGTACAGATTGGATTGTCTATCTTGCCACATGCACTTGTCAAGCCTTCTACATAGTCTGATCCTGAACTGTCTGGAGGTCTGATCTATCTGAACATTTGGGTGATATTAGGAATGCTAGGGTTACCAATGCCTTATACAGACATACATTGAATCATCCCACTGCCAAATTTTCATTTAGCATTATAGATAACATTACAGGTAATCGGGCTTTCAAAACAGGATGGCATGAAATTCTTAATAACAAGGAAAGAAAATGGATAGTGAAACTTGGAGGTCTCCCTTCCCCTGGACTTAATGATAAATTGTGATATTTTCTTTATTATATTATATTCACGTGCCAGATTTACTGTTGCAGGCAATTTA
Organism: Protopterus annectens; assembly: GCF_019279795.1. Lineage (NCBI taxonomy): Eukaryota > Metazoa > Chordata > Ceratodontiformes > Protopteridae > Protopterus > Protopterus annectens. The sequence continues at coordinate 1,793,476,901 of NC_056725.1, read as the reverse complement.
TTATTATTACACATGCTTTTTGTATTTACAGGTTTGTGTATTTATTAATTATAATACTTTTATTCCATGACAGGAAATGATGTCATATTACCTCATTGGAAGGGGTATTTATTGTTGGGCTTTTCCTTTATCTCAGTGTTACTCTACTGATGAAAGCTATGTGCTGAAACCGGTCTAGTTCTCAGTTTAATAAAGCTCTCTCAGCTCATTCTTGGTGCTGGCATTTTTATTTTGGTCATACTAATTTGGTTGCCTTGCATCAGCCGTACTTGCTAGCTCCTATTCTGTTTACTGTGTTATGTGGACCAACAGGCTTGCCAGTATTCATCCTCTTCATAGCTTCATAGATAGGTTCATAGATTAGTACTAAGCTAACTGCCCTTGCGAGCCATTTTAAGCCTAGCCAGTTATCCCTTGTGAGACTCAAACCCCACACCTTGTGCTTGTAAGGCAAACACCTTAACCATTAGGCCACCCTCCCAAGCTATCCTTACATCCTCCTTGTTAAGCCATTGCCCATCCTGATTCACCATACCCACATCATCCAGCCTTCTGTCTCATTCTCTTCATTCATCAGACTCTAAAACTGTCTATGTGCTCAACACACTGTCCTCACTTGTGAGTACATATACCTCATCATCTTCTATTACCCTTATCTGCTGAACATATTTCCTAGCTCAGTGCATCTGTCCAGCCAGTTGGTACAGTTCATGTCATCCCTCCTTAGTGTCCAACCTGTTATTGAAATCTTCATATGCCCATCTTCAGCCTTTGCCACCTCTTTGCCATGCACATCATCTCCTTATACTTCTGACTACTTTCCTTATCTCTCTGACAATCCCACTCACTCCTCCTTCCTCAATCTCTGTCTCTGTATACTGTCTAGTACTTCCTCAGTCCACCAACAGGTGTCCTTGTACTGTTTCCTCCATCCACATCACCCCAAGAACCCATCTAGCTGTCTCCCTTGCCACCTCTGCTATACTTAACCAGATATTTGTTGGTGTCACTGCCACCCAGTGCTTATCTAAACTCTACCCTGAACTCCACCTCACAAGCACACTTTTCCAATTCACACCATTTGATCCTTGGTGCTGCCCCCACACTCCTACTCATCTCGTATCACCAACATCATCTCACATATCAACATTCTCTGATGCCTAAATACACTTTCCCCTGTCACCACTTTAGAGTCTCCAATCTCCTTCAAACTGGCCTTCCTACACTGGATATATTCCACCTGTGTGCATCTTACTCCACTCTTGTATGTCACCCCCTATGCTCCTCCCTCACGTTATAGTGTGTATTCACCACAGCCATGTCCATCCTTTTTTCAAACTCCACTACCATCTCACCAGCTCCACTCCTTTTAACACTATACATACACATCAGTTCCCCAGCCCCTCTGTTTCTTTCACCAACATGCTCATTGATATCTGCTGGAATGACCAGTCTTTCACCCTTGGGTACAGTCATCACATCTTTCTTTCTCATCCATCTCACAACCACATTGCATAGCATATGCACTAACAACAGTCATCATTACACCATCAGCTTACAGCTTCAGAAACATCACTCTATTGGACACTTATGTCATCTTCCAAAAACACTCTTGGCATACAGTTCCTTCATCAAAAGGCCTACCCCCTTCCACCTCCAGTCCACACCTTGATAGCACAATTGTGACCTGCCTACTATACACCCAGCCGTAATCCCCTTCCATGTGGTCTCTTGCACACACACAATATATCAACCATCCCCTGGTCATCATATCAGCTAGCCTGGCCCCTGTACCACTCATGCTTCCAACATTAACAATTCTTACCCTCAATACTACCCTCCTAGCCTTTCTCCTCTCCTCCTGTGTATGACTGTTGGACATCCTCCAGGGGATGCCTGTCAGTGAAAAGGCTACTGTGCTGTTGAATGACTCAAGAATGTTACAGCAATACTGAGACACTATCACTGATTTTGTCCTATTGCACCCATGTATGCATGGCATCCTACAAAATGTCCTGTTGTGATAGGTTGAGAGGGATGACTGCACCGCAAGAGTGTGAATTTACTGTGCCATACTGACCTAGAACAGACATGTATGTGAAGTATTAGCTATGCACATGTCAGTATGAGTAGCTGTATATGTCCACCTCATGGGAACAGACATGGGATGCAGAATGTTAGTTAAAACAGCTGTACATGTGTGTAATCTTAGTTACTGTGCACCCAAAAGAGTGACATTTCTACAGCTACTGGTTGTTGCATTGCCTTGACACAACCATGGTTAGTAGAATGAGCATAATTATCATTACTAAATTGGAGAGGTGTCCAACTGTGCTATGGCTTTGTGGCCATGCCAACTACAAACAACTGATTGAACACATACATGGCTGTATGGACTCATCAGTACGTTACTTGTCATACTTGCCTCCACCAACGTAGAGTAATCCCCTTTGCTGGACAGCAGCATTACATAAACCACAAACTTAGACCCTATAGTGGCTGTACAGGACAATGTAGGGGCAGGAACCAACCTGGCATCAAGTCAGCCATTGAACAAGCAGATAAGGTTACAGGTGGATTACTGTAAGGCCAACTATGAGTACAAATTAGAGTCATCCATCAGGGACAATCACATGGCCAACTTCCCATATGTCTGCAATCTTGGAGGCAACATACCAGCCCAACCTATAATGGTGGCCAATCAGATCACATACACACACAACCTGATGCAGATAGGGTTAGGGCAGACATTCCCCCCTAGCTCAGCATCACTGTAGGTGGATATGTACTCCATCCACACCACTCTCCTCATCACCACTGAGCAGGTATATATTGCCTACCGAAAGGCAACAACTGTAAGTATCCATGGGACATCATATCGTCCTTGTCTGCATCCTACATGAACTCAGGTATGTGGTCCCAGCTGCATTACACACTGTAGTCACACCAAGCCACAGCATCATCCACACACCATCTGCATGGAAGATGGCTAATGTCATCCATTTACAAAGACCTGAATGAGGAATGATGGATTATGCAAACAACTTGCCCTTACTGCATGCAATATGACTCATCAGAACCAGGAGTGCAATGCAAGTTGATACTGTGCTGACAGATTACAGGGGTATGTGTTTGTGAGTGATGGCTACTGGTATGGTTGTGAGTGTTTGCTACTGGTATTCAAGGTACATGTTCAGGTACTAGACATACTGTTGCCAAGTGTATGGGATCCTGTAATGTGTTTCCCTGTTAGTGTCTACCAGGTGCAATGTCACATCACCAGCGGGAGACCTTTTCACCAGCAGAATGCAACTTGGTAATGGAAGCCATAATATAGATCCACACAGTACTGTTGGGCTGAGTCCAGCAACATCACTGGGAGAGGAGCACCCTGTGGGATGACTCTGTCCACAGGGTAAATTAGGTGGGCCTGCACACGTACATATGAACAGGTGTGGCATCATGCCACCAAACTCATATGCCATGCCTGGCAAAGGGCTGTTGCCATGGCCAGGGACCCCACAACAACAGGTGGGAGCCCAGCCATGCAGCCCACACTGACACCAAATTAGGAGCTTCTTGCCAAGCTTGGGCCACCCATCACAGTATGACACCAGAGTACAAAGCCCCACTTGCTGGAGGTGGGTGGCACCCACACAATGGACAAGGAGCATGCAGGTAAGGTCCTAGTGGGGATTAGTAGACTACTGTATGAGACATACTTGTATCTGTACAGTATCTACATGCATGTGCCAGGTCAGATTGCAGTTGTGGATGGGGATTTATAATGCACAGAAGTGCAAATCTATGGTGAAGGACAGCAAATTGTGTAGTATTGGCTGCTGTACTGTAAATGTGCAGACATGCTGCAGCCATCCTTTACCCAGGGCACATGCGAGTCTGCTGACAATACATCTCTCCCCCAACTACATAGGTTGCTCTGGTCATATAGGACAGCATCCTGAGGCTGGTGTGTATGGAATTGTTCAGTTGTGCTTTAGCAATACCCCAGGTATGTGGAGAGCATGCAAGTTACCATGCACATAACTATGACTAATAGCTGTATTGCTTTATGTGCATGTTCAATTGTGGGGTTAATTGTATTGCATCACAGTGGCCTATCTGAAGAGAATGTAACATTCCTGTAGCATACCTCACAACCTGTTGGTGCAGACACCAGCAAAATGTGTTGGACAAATTGACTAATGTAGGGACATGTGTGAAACATTACTGGTATACAGTGGATATAAAATGTATACATACACCTGTTAAGATGCCATTTGTTTCTAATATGTACTGTTTGAGACCACAATAGGTCAGTCCACACCTTTCCCAACCTTTAATGTGACACATGACATGAACAATTCACTTGTAAAACCAAGCATTTGGACTCATGTATTGCACCTACAAGCCTGGACAAGTGTGAGGGTAGCAGACATTGTGTCAGTATGCTGTTTCAGTCAGGTATGATACCTGATGCTGCCATATGTATCAGTACACTCACTGTGGCCTATTTGGCAACTATATCACATACATGGGCATTGTTAAGGCAGACAAAGCACTAATAGGTTCCAAATATCTGGATGTTCCAGACACATCTGTACAAAGGACTGGTATGGCCTGTACAATGGTTTCACATATTGCATGTGAGGCAGATGCCATTACCACACAATATAAAGTAATGGCATCAGGAGGTGGTCACCTGCCATGTATGGTACATACATAAAAATGGTATCACACACCAGTATTGAGAATAGGTCTCCTACCTATCTGTTTGTCTACTATAGTGTTACACAGTTATCAGAAGTGACATAGAGCTTACACAATTTCACCTCATCCAAAGGTACTTCTAAGGTGCATGGCATCAACAGGACTACTAAATTAGGATGAGTATGGTGACACAACTCAAAATGATATAACCTTGACAGCACATGATTCTCATACAAACAGTTGCCAGTATTGAGATTAAAACTTCTGCCTATCTAGTTATTTGTATTATGGTATTATACAGTTAGCAGACCTGCTACACAGCTTACACAATTTCACCTTGTCCAAAGGTACTTTAAGGTGAATGATAGCAACAGAGCTAGTAAGTAGGGTGGGAGAAGTGTAATGGGTGGTACGCAAATCAAAATAGTATAAGTCATACGGTATGTGATTCGCACACACACACACAGAGTTGGCAGTATTGGGATCAGAACTCCTGCCTATCTAGTTATTTCTACTATAGTGATGTGCAGTTATCAGACGCGCCATAGAGTTTATACAATTTCACCTACTCCAAAGGTCCTTCTAAGGTGAATGCCATCAACTGGACAACTAAATTGGAGTGGGGGGGGAGTGTAAAGGGTGATACACAAGTCAAAAATGGTATAACCCACACAGTACATGATTCTCACACACACACCAGTATTGGGATGAGAACTTCTGCGTATCTAGTTATGTCTACTATAGTTTTACGCAGTTATCAGATGCACCACTGAGCATATTAAATTTCACTTAGTTCAAAGGTACTTTTAAGGTGAATGACATCAACAAGACTACTAAACTGGAGTGAGGGGGAAGTGTGTGGTACACAAGTCAAAGTGGTATAATCCACACACACAAATCTGCCAGTATTGAGATTAAAACCCCCTGCCTATCCAGTTATTTGTACTATAGTGTTACACAGTTACTGCATGCGCTACAGAGCTTACTGGACTTACAACTGGCCAAAGGTGCTGATAACTGCACAGCTGCGGTAAAGTATTACAGGTGGTAGGAAGTCTGCCTTCAGTTTCTCCCATAGATCTTTGTAGTTCTTTCTGTCTGGCACTTCAAATAGCATTATAGCTTTGCCCTTCAACAGTATTGTATCAATAAGTGTATCACACCTGGGAGCCATCATCAGTACTCGTTCATCATGGAATTAGCCCCAGTACGTACTACTTATGACCACCCCTCCTGGCATGATTGAAGTGCGGTTTTCTGTACTTTTACCCATTAACCTGATGCAGTTGTCCATTCTGAGGCACTGTTGCAACGGCCTGATGTACACAGACAACCCTCTCCTATAAACTTTAAACACTCAGACCAGTGAGAGTTATCCCTATATCACCAAATGTGGAAATATACACTATCTAGCAAAGACTGGACTAGCTGGTCAAGAGGATAAGATCAACACCTGCGCCACACCATGTGGACCACATAGCTTGCCACAACACCCACTATGACAGCCCTGACATACACTGAAAAGCCACACACCCAGCTTCACAGGGACACTCAATGGACATTTACACAAACAGCACAGACCAGCAAGACAGACACCACAACATAGCACAAGCCAAAGGACACATATGTCACTTACACAGTGTGTCCCTCAACCTAGGCTCCTAAGGCTGACCACCTTGCACAATACAGTGATCCTGGGTGACTCATGGCCCACTCACTATGTTATTATGGTGGAGGTAACAGCCAACTGTCTTTTACATGCCAGCATCCAACACATGACACACCCAGTCAGGCCACACCACAACAGCTACAAGTATCACTCTGTCATCATCCATGTGTGAATGTACTGAGACACACCTCCCTGGGCTACATGACAAGACACATGGTTGAACATTCAGATTATGTGGTCTAGTTAGGTGTGACAGTAGCCCTGAGCAGTATACTGCTGTCACCCAGAATGATGCTGCAGTACTATCAACAGATAATTGACTGCAACTTTGGTTTACGTGTTGTTTGTCATTCTCAGGGCATCCAGTATCTTTCTGCTTGGGATAACATGATTGACGGACCTCAGTGTCTTGCCACAGATGCCCTAAATCTGTCAGCTCTGGGTTTCCAGGTACAGGGTAAGTGTCTTGCCACCCTTATAGTGCCTTATTAGGCAGTGTTCCAAATCAAATTACCACTGTAGCAGCTAGACATGTATGCAATCTGCGGGTCATGCTGCTCAACAGTAGACATCTAACTGTCAAGATGCAGTCACTCAAAGCACTCCTCAGAGTGGAGGACGTTAACATTTGTGCTATAATGAAGAGGTGGTTTATAGCAGCAGACAGCAGCCCTGTGCTAACAGGCTATGATGCATTCCACCACTGTCAGTGCGAAAACATTGACCACACCTCCACAGGTGGTGTTGTCTCCATATTCATAATGGTTATACACACCTCTAGACTAGTATTCTAGCATAATGCATTGGAGGTACTTCTGGTAAAACTGACTTTGGGGAATAGTGCAATCCACACCATAGCCTCCTATTGGTCCCTGGCTATGTCCCATGTCCCTAGACTGTCAATGCACATTCCTCAACACCCTGACATCTATGAAGGTCCAACCCAACACTGACATAGTAGGAGACTTCAACTACCTCTCCCATCACCTGGGGAGAATAGTCAAGCACCAGTACACTGGCCCAACGCTTCATGGAATTCATCAGTTGCAATGCCTTGGACCGGCTCATACTGACCCCCAGTAGAGGATGCAACAACCTTGACCTGTGTTGATTACTTACATATGAGACTGTTGCTTGACCACAGTTGTCAGTCCCTACCTGGTCATATCCGAACATGATGTAATCAGCATCTCATCCACACCCCCCACAAAGGTAACTACTTTGCAAAACCTCTCCAGTGCTGATATTGCAGTCATAAAAACAGGGTTGGATGACTTCACTGCACCCATGCCAATGGGAAATAACTGCATGACTATCGCATCGTACACACATGGACTGCACAAACATGCACATGGATGCATGGTACTAGCCATATCCAGCAGAACACAGACACTGCCCTGTAAACACTGAAAGTCAATGTGATGGTCACCTGCCATTACTAAAGTGTACAACAGAAGGAAGACACTGTTGCAGAAAAAGGTGGTGTTGCAAGACTGGTGAACCCCCTTATTAGCCTCAAACACAACTTGGGATCCCTCATGGTATCACCTACAGGCATCTGTGAAGGCAGAATAGCAGCAGACACTGATGACAATCACCAAAGCCCTTGATAATTATGTCAACAACCTTCACAGCAATAACCACAAGTGCTGTGAGTTACTGAACAATGCTAATTCCTATCCTGAGACAACAGATATTAGCTACAGTCTTGCCAACATATTCAGTGCCAGATTTACCCCTGTCCCCCCCCCCCCAAGGGGACAATCACAATGGCAGATGAATGCCAGCCACCCAGCATTACTGCAGGCAAGGTTAGACCTGCATTGTCCACAGGCAAGGATACAGCTTCCATGGGACCCAACATATCCATGGCTGTCTTCTACATGACATATAAAGAGACCTGGCACCACATCTGTGTGCCCTGGTCAGTCACAGCATCACCTCAGGCTTTGTCCTTCCAAAATGGCACACTGCTACAGTCATCCCTCTTCGTAAAGGGGTAGCATCTACAGACCCTGGGGATTATTGGGCCCTTAGCCTGACAAGTCTACTATGTACAGGTATGGGCGCATCATCAGGGACCTGATTGACCAAGATATGGGTGATCTCCTATCTCTGGACCACACACAGTTTGGCTTTGTGAATGGCAGGTCATGACTGCTCAACCTGGTTGACATCTTTCAGTGAGTCACCAGAGCTGTGCATGACAGTAAGGCACTGCATACACTCCATCTCAATTTGGTCAAGGCTTCTGATACCATTCCTCAGTCAGGGATTATTGATAAACCCAACAAACTAGGCATCAACCCCTATATCAATGGGTGGTTTACAAATTGGTTCACAGAACACACAGTGTGACAGTGGCAAACTCAGAGTCAGACTGGCAAGCAGTCACGAGTGGAGTCCCACAGGGATCAGTGCTGGATAGTGTCCTGTCCAGCATCTACTTCTCAGGAGTCCAGCCCAACACAGAGGAATTCTGTCTGACCAAGTTCACGGAGGACTGCAAGCTGGGAGCTATCATGAACTCCACAAGTGATGCAGACAACCTACAAAAAGGCTTGACTGAGACCAATGAGTGGTGTGGAAACCATGGCCAGCAGCTTAACACCACAAAATGCATCATCATCCCCTTTGGTAAAACTCAATTCCCAGTGAGTTCCACATCAATGGGAGCCCAATGAATACTGTAGGCATTATAAGAGATCTGGGGACACAGGTTGACCAACTTTTCCTTTAAGCAGTACATTGCCACTGTGGTCAGGAAGTCCTTCTATATGGCACATTGCATTGCCAATGGTTTTCCATCCAGGAAGACTGATGTAATGATCTCTGTCTACTATTCTCTCCTTACACCACTCCTCAAGTATTATGGCCCATTTGCCATGTACCTCACTAGACAACTGTTACAGCTGGAGAAGCCACAGAAGCACCTCACAAAGGGGTTCCCAGGCATGAAACGCACATCCTACACGGACAGACTCAGAAGACCCAAGCTATTCTCTGCGTCATATCACCTAATTAGCAGCTATATGTGCTTGTCTTACAAAGCCATGCCTGACCCAGCTGGTTTAGAAATGCTACATATAAATACATCCACACCACACACTGTAGAGACCTCTACCTCAGTACTACAATCACCACAACATGCTGGTGAGACAGGTCCCTCACCAAGAGACTGCACCTGCCCTGGAATACCCCTCCTATACATGTCATGCAGAGCACCTAGCTGACCCTGTTCCAGAGAACTCTTGATGAGTGGGTAATAGACAGTTCAACCCAAGGATCACTGCAGTGGCTATACTTGATACAGGCATTGGGACGTAACATCAGTTGGCACAATGGCGGGGCCCATCTATGTGCTAGGCTTGTTAAGGCTACTGGGCATTTCCTACTACACAGTTGTGAACCTATAAAGGGAATGACAGTAGGACTGATAAAGTAGAGCAGTGCATGCTATACTTTGTCCTACAAATAAACACTTGCCAGATGTGAGAGTAGAACCCTTACCTAGCTAGTGATTTGTACCATAGGGTTACACAGTTACCGCACACTCTACAGATCTTACTGGGCAGAGAATTGGCCAAAGATGCTGATATGGAGAATGACATCAGCAGGACTGATAAAGTAGGGCAGTGGGTGGGAAACATATCAAAATACTTCTATTTACAAACATACATACCTACACACATTTGCTGGATACAAGAGTAGAACCCCTGCTAAACTAGTCATTTGTTCTATAGTGTTAAGCATTTGTCACACACACTATGGAGCTTACAGGGCTGACAGTTGGCTAGGGTTGCTGATAAGGGACTGACATCATCGGGACTGATAAGGTGGGTCACTGTGAAGTGTCTTGGGTGTAAATGGCATAAAACTGTTTCCCCTATTAACAAACACACACCTCTCTCAGTCTTGCACACACAACTGTCACACACATTTGCCAGGAGTGATATTAGAACTCCTATCTAACTAGTTATTTGCGCTATCATGTTATGCAGTTATCACACGCACCACAGAGCTTATGAGGCTGAGGTCTGATGGAAGGCACTTCTAAAATGACTGATATCTGCAGGACTGCTAAAGTAGAGAAAGGAGAAGTGTACTGGGTTTGAATGGACCCAAAAGCTTTTAGTTGTGAACGCACAGACACACAGACACTTCTACATTTGCCAGGATTTAGATTAGAACTCCTAACTAGTTATTTGTACTATCAGGTTATGCAGTTATCACATGCACCGCAGAGCTTATGGGGTTGAGGACTGACAGAAGGTGCTTCTAAGATGACTGATATCTGCAGGACTGCTAAAGTAGGGAAAGGGGAAGTGTACTGGGTTTGAATGCACCCAAAAGCTTTTAGTTGTGAACACACACTTTTATATTTGCCATGACTGAGATTAGAACTCCTACCTAACTAGTTATTTGTATTATAGTGTTATGCAGTTATCGCACGTGCCACAGACCTTATGGGGTTGGGCCTAACAAAAGTGACTTCTATGGTGACAGACATCTTCAGGACTGCTAAGGTGGGGCAATGGGAAGAGCACTGGGTGGGGAAAGCCTGTTCATTCCTAGATCCTACTGACATTTCTCTAAGTGTATGAGCATGCCCAGTGTGTCCTTCTATAGTACATGTGGGACTCCATTCCAGGGATTGTTGTACTCCAGTCCAGTTTGTTTTGTGCTACACCCATACCTCTCAATCTGTTGGTGCAGGATATCTGCAGATAGCCTATCAAAATGTGAGGACAATGGGCCATACAATGATTGTGACAATTTCTCTCAGTAATGTATGGGTTGCTAGGGTTACAGGGCTTATTTTAGCATACATCTGTCATATATGCTATTTGACACTGTCATGTATTGTTTCAGTACCTTGTGACATACCTCCTCAGATCATCACAGTGATTTAGCAGAGGAATACAGAATGGATGATGCACACACAAGGTTTATGGGCCAAATACTATGCATTCTTGTACAATCCAGCCTGTTGAGAGGTGTGTGCCTTAAAGCAATTGACTGTTGGTGCTGTGGAAATGGTCCAGCACCTTGGTGATATATTACAATGGTGTAATCTCTGTGCATTTATGTTCTGGCCTGGTCTGATTTCCAGTCCACAGTTGGGTAATATAAGTCAGCCAGGATCAGGGTGACAGGCAGACTCCAGATAGATTTGTAGGGGATAAGATATGTGGGGTGTGTGTGTCCTGGGCAGATATGTTTGCCTAGAGCTACCAGTAGTTTGCATTGGGCTTTCCTAAATGATTGATTGCACTTGGAGGGTCTTGTGTGTGTCAGACTGTTTGACCAGCCTGGAGGTGTGTGTTTGTCACACACATATGTATGGCCCACTTCATTTTGCTTGGATGGCCGCATTTTGGGGTCAGGATGTTTCATAGGATGTGTGATCAGGGAGGGATGTGTTACTCCCCATGGCTGTGGCCCAGGGTTCTGTGGGTGCAGGCATGTCACCATCTTCCAGGGTTAGGCCTGCCTGCAATAAGTGCATTCCCATGTTTAAACTCCTAGCCCTGCCTGTCGACTGTAGAGAGTATCACAGAATGTCTACATCCATGACTCATATATCTTGTTGGTTACCCAAACAAGTGTGGTTTTCCAGCAAAAGTTATTTGCAAGTCACTCAAGGTTGAAGTCAGATATTACTGATAGTTGACATTGCAGTTTCAGACTTCATACCCATCAGACATTCCATGCTACTACAAATGCTTCCATCAACTTTATAACATTTTTAGAGCAGTATTTCACAGGTGTCCTTCTCTTTGGACCTTCATCACCCATTTATTCATGGCTTTGTCCCGATTTCTGGCTCCCTGAGGCTGGCAGGTTTGCTCCTAGCAGTTGTCAGCATGGCCTTTCTTTGCATTTTGTGGACTGTTATATTGGTGCTGTGGGCCCCATGACACTCCCTAAAGGGCACTGTTGGTGAGGCATAGGCATTTGCCAGAGGCCTGTAGGCCAGGTGTGACAGATGCAGGCCATCTGTAGTAGGGCAGTGCATTCTGATGATCATATGTGCCAAGGATGCAGGCAGGGGGCACCCCTGGGATGGCATCAGTAAGTTGACTGTGGGTGTTATTGACACTTGCTTTCTGTTACTATTGCGCCATCACTCTGGGTGACAGCTGGATGCTGCTTAAGTCTAGGAACACGTTACTGCATTTCTGTGGGACTGGGGGGAGGTGACACGACTGTACACGATACACATCTACACAGACTGTGCTATTTGCTTAACATTTTGGTCCCATGTAGCATAGTGGTGTGCCCTATCTTTCAGACTGCAGGCATAACAGTATCAACCACAGTTCAGATTGTTCTGGCATAGACATTTGTAGTTTCAGACTTCTTACCTTTCAAAGCCATACTGCCACTGCCAGGCCTGCTGTGATATTACTGTGTAAAGGTCTGTGGGTGGGGATTTCATGGATGTCGCCATGTGGGGGCCTTTGCCAGGCACTTCTGTATGGTTGTCTACAGCTGATCTGGTGTGTGGGTTTGGTGGTGGGTATGAGACCCCCACTTTCACATCCATGCATGTGACCTATGACCCCCCCCCCCAGTTATTTGGCTTACCACATATACTGCAGTGGTATTCGTCGACTAGGGTGGTACTGCATGGTGTGGGTAGGACAGTACTGAGGATACACATCATGCTGTCCCACAGAGCTGTCAGCTGTCTGCTGCTATCCCAGTTAGCCACCCCATTCCCTTACATGCCTGATCAATACCATAGATATGCTATCAGAAAATTCCACTCCATTAGTTTATTTTGTTACAGAGACTGGCTTACCTTGTGCCTGCAGCTGTTGTGAAGGTGGTGCTTGAAGGCTGACTATGTCGGATGCACGCAGTACACTGCCTGTACATGGTCAGGTATAGGTGGTGTGATATTTGGGATCCATTTTACTGTGTGTGTGCGAGTCAGACAGAGAGAGGTCAGTCGCTGGGGCCCAACAGTGTCAGTGTATGTGCTGTGCATTGCTTCTTTGCCAAGGCCAGGGCATACTGGGCACGTCTCCGTCTGCCTACAGGGGCAGGCTCAGGATGTTCCTCCGAGTCATTCTGTGCCTGTGGAGGCCTTGGCAATGGTGTGAGCTGTGTGGCTCTTCCCCATTTTGTTCCTGCTGCAGCTGGTTCCGCAGGAGCATATTGTGTAGCATGGCACATACTATGACCATGTGTGCACATGAGGCTGGAGAGTACTGCAAGGCTCCACCGGATATGTCAAGGCAGCAGAACCGTGACTTGAGCATCCCAAACACACACTGTATAATGATCCTGGTTTGTGCGTGTGCCTCATTATGGCATTCTTGTGTGGGTGTATGTGCATTTCTGATAAGTGTCATCATCCACGGCCCCAGTGTGTAGCCAACTTCCCCCAGTAAATGGCCATATGGGATGTCCTCCCTGGCAAACCACTGATACAGCTGTGAGGATTGCCAGATGTGGGAGTTGTGATAGCTTCCAGGACAGCCAGCGCACACATTCATGATAATGCCCTGGGCATCACACACGACCTGGCAGTTGATGGAGTGGAACCCCTTGCAGTTTATGTAGACACTACCCTGGTCACCAGGTGGTGCTTTGATGTGGATGTGCATGCAGTCTATGTACCCAATACCTTTGGGTAGTCTGCTACGCTTTGGAAGAGATGCATATTGCAGGTCCTCTCCTCATAGGTGGGGAATTTAATGTGCTCCTTGGCATGTGGTCGCATGGCATCCAGGAACCGGTGGAGTATCCTGGATGCAGATGCCTGTGAGACCCCCATGATATCCCCAGTTGGTCTTTGGAAAGTACCTGTAGCTAGTATTCTTAGAGCTACACATACCTTGGTATCCACTGGGATGGGTTCCCCTCTGTTCTGGATGTGAGGCGAGGTTGGCAGAGCTCCACAGTTTGCTGCAGTATGTCCTTGTCTACCCTGTAGTGCTGTACTATCTCCAGATCATGTAGCCCCTGGTAGGTTACCCTGAGACTGAACACTCTTCTCCTCATAAGTTTGGGGCAGTTGTCAGCATTGTCCTCTTCACCACCCTCGGCCTCTTGCACATACTGATGTATGAGAGTGACAGCACCCCCTAACATTTTGTTAGGTTTCTCACGTAAACTTTCCCTGTCTGTGTACATCAGTGGTGTAGAGTTTGTGGGAAAAAAATAGACTGAAATGTGTTTGCATAGTTTATAGTGGTGTGATGCAGATGATGCCTGTGTGATTGGCTGATTGTGATACATTCCACCTGCCAGCTCTATTACTTGTATTTGAGTGCCTCTGTTCTGCTATTTTCCTTTTTTATTCTTGTTCCACTTGCCATTACCTGTATTTTTTTTATTTTTGTATTTTTGTGGTTTAAATCCCGGTGCATGCTGCACACGCCCGTTAATCAAGGTAAACAAGGCTATACAGCCTCACAGACACCCCCTTGCTTACATATACACAGTGCTGCCATTTCCTGTGGGGTTTTTTTGTTTGTTTTTTAATGCCTGGTGCGCACTGTGCAGACATGTTTAGTTGGAGTAAACAAAGTTATACAGCTTCAGACACACCCCTTGTTTAGCTGGGCTTAGCTAAGGGCAAACCTGGGCAACAGTGCTCCAATGTTCTTGCAGCAAGCATGACACACCCCCTTTTCATGTTAGTTGCTCCTCCTGCCTATACAATCCTGTTCTAGCACCTACACGGTTAGGTGCAGGGTTTGGACTTATATTTTGTGATTCAGTAAATTTCCCCTCATTTGCATGCCCCACTGCCTTAGCTTATAGATACTGAACTGACACGGACCCTTTCCCCTTGACAACCACTGCCCCCTGGTCTTGTTTTGATTCTACATGTCATAGACTATAATGGCAAAATCCAGATTTTCTTTAAACTTGGGTTTTCACTTTTTTTTTTTTATTATTTTCGGCATGATCATATTTGCTTGCCACTGTGCTATGCTTGAACAGCCAAGATCGGCCACAAAAAATATATTATTTTTTATTAGGATTAAACATTTATTCATGCTAATGGCCATATATTTGGCCATTGGCATGCCTACAGATGTGAATGCATTCTTTTATTTGTGCTTGCCTCCATTTTCATTTTTGCAGAAATGTGTTCACTTAGTAACTGAACACATTTCTGCACTGACACTGTTCCTGCACTGAGAACTGGCAGCTTCCTGAATCACTAATTCACCTCAATTGCATGGTTTTCACCAGGAAATGAGGTGATTAGCATGCTACATGGTCTTCCATGCAGGAACACTTTAGACAGGCTCGTTCACATCAGATCAGCTGTTTGCTGAATTGCTCAGCGGCCGAACTATGTGCAGGAGCTGCTACACTGTTTCTACATCGAGTTTTAGCTTTCATGAAACCCGGGGATTATCTTATCTAATGCACAGTTAAAACAATTATGAGTACCACATATAAAGTCTACATGATCTGTCTTAAAACAAATAACAAAACCGGCCAAAAAGACCACTATGACTAAATAAAACCAAAACAGTTTACCGAAACCAGTAACAGCAACAGGCTGTTAAATAATCCACACAGGAACAGCTTTTTCCGTAAAAAACAACATGCTTTTGAATCCAGATGAAACAACTAAGCGCTTTCGCTAGACAATAGTAGGCTTCTGAGTTGTTCACAAAATTGCACATAGGCATTTAAATACTGCCTCAAGAAACCTTCAGCGAATCAATTAACCCAGCTCATTAACACAACACAACACAAAGACACAAGATACTTTTGTGTAATCCAATATACAAATACTATTTATAATTGTATACTTAAACATAAAATACCAAGCAAGCAATTCAAGAAATTTGATCTTGTCTTATTTTTCAAACAAGGCTTGAATATAAAATCATTCAAGCTCAGAGCCGTCATGACATTTAAACGCAACTGCCATTTGGACTCCTTAGCTTCCAGTACAATTTTACCATCACCACCTCTTTCATTAACAGAAAATTTGTCTATTACAAAGAATATAACTTTTTTTAAAATTAACACACTTGGTGGTATGCACAAACAAGCCATTATGTACATCCTTGGTTTTTATTGCCCTCAAATGTTCTCCAATCCTGTCCATCAGTCTCCGAGTGTTTTTCCCCCACATACAGCCCAGGACAGGAGGTAAATGGTCACGTATACCACCATGGATGAATTGCAATTGCATTTATCTGGACACTGTATAGAGGATTCATAACTAGATATGGTCACATAGGGACTGTTGTTAATATACCTACATGTCCTGCAAGGCCCACATTTTGACATGAAGGACTTGTAAGTACCTTTATGCCCCTGGCTCTCCAAGATATCCTTTATGTTCTCTCCTTTACTAAATACTATTTGGGGCTTAGGTCCTAACCATAAAACATAATTCCCAACATTAGTTAATAATGTCCACTATCTTGGGGGCAAATTCATTATACCAAATGACCATAGCATTAGATTTGTCCTGAACCCTTTTGTTAACTTCTATCTGCTGTTCTAGATTTAAGATAGGGGGAAAGGAAGATGATCTTTTGAGCATGACTTCTTTTTTGATGTTGATCAGAAACTTCAAAGGGTACCCCCTATCCAGGAATAAACTTATCAACTTAAAAATCTCATTTTTAAAAATTCCGTCTGCACTAGTCAGTCTTGAAATTCTCACCATCTGCCCCTTAACCACATTACGTTTTTGATATTGGGGATGGTTACTGTTATAATAAAAAGGGTATTTGAAAAAGTGGGCTTTCTATACACTGAGCTTTCCAATGCCCCTTCTTTCTTCATCAAATGTATGTACAGGTAATCAATTTCACCCTGTTACCACCTGCTAATAAATCTTAAAACATATGTTGTCCCATTTAAGTATTCAACAAATTCAAGGGCTCCCCCTTCCAAAGAATCAGGATATCATCCAGAAATCTATTGTATAACAGGAGTTTGTCCTGAAATATGGAATTGAGAACAAATTTCTTCTCCCAGTCCAACAAAACCAAATTGGCAAAAATGGGGGCACATTTGGCTCCCATTGCTAATCCTGCCACGTGGTGAAGAATTTCACCTTCAAACATTAAGAAATTATTATTAAAAATAATTGTTATGAACTCAACCAATAACTCAATTTTTCTCTTGAGTCCAATTTACCAATACTAAATGCACTCTAAACATCTCCACCCCTCTGTCATGAGGAATAACTAAAAATAAATTTGCAAAATCAATTGTCAAAAAACTATGCATATGATTCAAGCCATTCCTATATTTTACCAATCTATCTAGACAGTGCCAAGAATCTCTTATTAAACAGTTCTGACTTTTATTTCATTTTTTTTATATATTCACTATGTTTGGGTCTCAGTATGGAAGGACTGTTAACTCAACTACTGGAGTTCATTCAAAACTTAACTGTTATAGTGAACAAAGAAAATTCATCTTCAGTGAATCCTGGTCAGGTTACTTTAACAAGCACTCAAGCCGAGTTATTTTCATTGCATTCCCTGATTAATTCAGATAGCCAAGGGGCGGGCGTTGCTATGCCAGCGGACAATGGCCAAGAACTAGGAAATGACTTTTCAGCTTGGTTTGGCATCCTGGAAGTGGAATTGGGACAAGGTTCATTGACTGTTAACTCAACACCGACTTGGAGAGAACAAATGTCTTCATTTGAAAAATTGTGCTTTAAATACTGGTCTTTGCAGTTGGACAATATGTTTTTGCAAAAATCCCTTTTGCTGAAGTAGGTGCCTAAATGTCTTTGTTTATGAAAACTACTTATGAGGAGTGAAAATGGCTCCACTGCACATCAGGAACTAGTTGCCTTATTCAACAAGGCGGGACAGGAAATGTTGGACATTATAATAAAAAATAATGATAGTAAGTTAAAACTTGACAAAATCAGATTACTCAACTTTACCAAAGTATTATTAATGATGCTTTATTCACACCGTATCAAGCCAGTTATAAAAAAGTGTTAACTGATGTAGACAATTTTGTTAAAAAGAATGTTGCTATTAAGCAATGGAAATTAGCACATGATACAGATGATTATAAAAATAATGTAGTTTATCCAAATATTCAGAAATCCAATGAAAATAATAACAGATTAAATCTTAATAGAAATGTATCTACTGTTAGTAGAAGTACTGGTGTGCACCATGATGTTGATTCAAACAATAATGAATATGGTGAGGGGGTTGATGATTTTTTTAGAAGGGAATCCTCCCAGGAGGTCAGAAAGTCTGAGGAATCAGGCGAATTGGAAAGGTTTGAATCAAATGAACAATGGGTATGGCAGGAACCAGGACGACATGTCATACCAGGGGAGATCCTGGAGGGCGAAAATACAGGCATTGGAATTGATAGACCGATTTATAATTAAGGATGATAATTATGTGGAAAATGAAGCATTAAATGAATATGGTTTTGAATGTGACATTGTCACAAAGGATGGTTTTACTATTTATAATTACAGTGAAATTTAATTGACTAACCAACATTTTGACCTTTTGAAAAAAGGTATGTCTTTTGTACCGAGTTTCGGCATTGATTTAGCTGACATATTGTTGAATTTAAAGCTTTATACAAGACAGTTGAGTCATAGGGTGTTCTTCCAAGATAGAGAAGAAGGCCATGTGGAAGGTTAGCTTAGGTGCAAGAGTACTTTTATTCCCCCAATAGTTTCCGAAATAAACATGTTTGAAAGAACATGTGAAAAGGAAATTCAGAAATTGGTGAAGAGTAAGAAAAGACTAAATTATAATTTGACATTGGAGGAAAGTCAACTTTTACAAGTACTGGCTGATGACAAAAATCTGCAAATAATGACTCCTGATAAAGGTTGGGAGGGGGTTGTTATAATGCGGAAGACTGATTATTCGAAAGATGAAAGACATCTTAAATGATTCCTCATCATATGAAAGAGTGTCCAGGCATGAAGTTAATAGGGCATATATCTGGATTGACATAATTCTTTCACAAGAATTGTTGAAGGGAAGAATTGATGGAAGGGATTTACATTATTTAACGGACAAAAACCCAGTCATTCCACATATTTTTGGAATTCCTAATAGTAATAAAAGCATTACCAACCCTTCTTTTAGACCCATTGTGGCATCTAGGTGTCCTAAGACAGAACCTCTGGCAGCATGGGTAGACAGACAAGCAGAACCTTTAGTTAAAGAAGTAGAACATATAATAAGAGATTCCTGGAACTGTCTAGAGAGATTGGTAAAATATAGGAATGGCTTGAATTATATGTATAGTTTTTTGACAATTGATGTTGTAAATTTATTTTCAGTCATTCCTCGTGACAGAGGGGTGGAGATGTTTAGAGAGAGTGTATTTAGTATTGGTAAGTTGGACTCAGAAAAAACTGAGTTATTGGTTGAGTTCATGGAAATTATTCTTAATAATAATTTCTTAATGTTTGAAGGTGAAAATTTTCACCAAGTGGCAGGAGTAGCAATGGGAGCCAAATGTGCCCCCATTTTTGCCAACTTGGTTTTGTTGGACTGGGAGAAGAAATTTGTTCTCAGTTCCAGATTTCAGGACAAAATCCTGTTATACAATATATTTCTGGATGATATCCTGATTCTTTGGAAGGGGGATGTACGTGAAGCCCATGAATTTGTTGAATACTTAAATGGAACAACAGATTTTTTTAAGATTTATTAGCAAGTGGGAATAGGATGAAATTGATTACCTGGACATACATTTGACGAAGAAAGAAGGGGTATTGGAAAGCTCGGTGTATAGAAAGCCCACTTTTTTAAATACTCTTCTTTATTATAACAGTAACCATGGCCAATATCAGAAACGTAGTGTGGTTAAGGGGCAGATGGTGAGTATTTCAAGACTGACTAGTTCAGATGGAATTTTTAAAAATGTGATTTTTAAGTTGATAGGGTTATTCCTGGAAAAGGGGTACCCTTTGTAGTTTCTGATCAACATCAAAAATGAAGTCATGCACAAACGATCATCTTCCTTTCCCCTTTCTTAAATCTAGAACAGCAGGTAGACGTTAACAAAAGGGTTCAGGACAAGTTTAATGCTATGGTCATTCAGTAAAATGAAATTGCCCTCAAGATAATGGACATTATTAACAAATGTTGGGAATTATGTTTTGAAACAGACATGGTGTCTAGGTTAAGACCTAAGCCCCAAATAGTATTTAATAAGCGGAAGAACATAAAGGATATCTTGGAGAGGCAGGGACATAAATGTACTTATAAGTCCTTCATGTCAAAATGTGGGGCTTGCAGGACGTGTAGGCACATTGTGACCATTATGAATCGTCTATACAGTGTCCGGGTAGATGCAATTGTAATTCATCCATGGTGGTATACGTGGCCATTTGCCTCTCCTGTCCTGGGCTTTATGTGGGAAAAACCACTCGGAGACTGAGGGACAGGATTGGAGAACATTTGATGGCAATAAAAAACAAAGATGTGCATAATGGCTTGTTTGTGCATACCACCAAGTGTGTTAATTTTAACAAATTTATATTTTTTGTAATAGACAAAGTTTCTGTTAATGAAAGAGGTGGTGATGGTAAAATTTTACTTGAAGCTAAGGAGTCCAAATGGCAGTTGCGTTTAAATAGCATGACGGCTCCGGGCTTGAAAGATTTTATATCCATCAAGCCTTTTTTGAAAATAAGACAAGATCAAATTTTCTGAATTGCTTGCTTGGTATTTTATGTTTAAGTATACAATTATAAATAATATTTTTATATTGTATTATTCAAAAGTATCTTGTCTCTTTAATTGTGTTGTATTTTTAATGGGCTGGGTTAATTGATTCGCTGAAGGTTTCTTGAGGCAATATTTAAATGCCTATGTGTAATTTTGTGAACAACTCTGAAGAAGCCTACTATTGTCTGGTGAAAGTGCTAAGTTTCAAGTGGATTAAACAGCCTGTTGTTTTTTTACGGAAAAAGCTATTCCTGTGTGGATTATTTAACAGCCTGTTGATTTTACTGGTTTCGGTAAACTATTTTGGTTTTATATGATCTGTCATTTGTAACACATGCAATTTCACCTCCATATTAGAATTCTTAATTTGACAAAAATGATCTCATCTGTATAAGTAGCAATATTACTCATTCATTCTAATTTTGCCTTAAGTTTAAACTATCTTCCTTTAAATATTTACAATTTACTCATAACATGGGTACTGATATTATTATTTTAGTTTTCCATGAGTCGTCCCTTTCAATTCTTGATAACAGTTTTTTTGCAATATTAACCTCTGTTTAATTTTATTTCATTGTTGGGACCCCTGCATTTTGCAGTGTCTTGATATATATATATATATATATATATCTATATCTATATATATATATATATATATTTATTTATTTACATTTGTTGACCGGGAGTGTCCGGGTATATAAGCTTCATGCAAAGCATATAAAGAGAAACATTGAAATAACGACTTCAGAACCTATCTTCCAGCACACGTTGAACAGTCCCAATATACTAGTTAGTGAACTGGTGTGATTAGAAAATGTAAAATTTCTATGACCCAGCTGAGTTTGGAAGTCATTCTTACATAGTCATAGTAAACAGTTTTACATTTGTTTATAATTAGCTAAATGAGCTGCAGTTGCCACTTAATAAATAAGCAAAACTAACAATCATTCAGCACCATGAGTCTTCCTAGTTGCATCAGTAGCCCTGTTTAAATAATTCAAGAATGATCCCCTCTGACTATGAATACCCATCAGGTAAATTATTTACTTTAAATGGGAGTATATAGACTGTCATAATATTTGTCATCTTACCAGTTAATAACTTCATACCCCTTCAAGACAATATACTTTTTTCCATTAACTAATTCAGGCTTCAAGACCAATAATTGTGTGGAAAAGCTTACTTCTTAATTACTACAAGCCTGAAATTAAAGCAAAACTTTTCTGGATTAAGTCTCCCAGATTTGATGACAACATACACGTGTCAAATATATAGTCAGATTACCTCTCTTGTACCTTCTGCAAAGTACTCTTACTCTTTCATCTAGCTCTAGCTGCTTTTTCTGGACCACCCCTTCCACATCTAGTTGGAAAGGCTTGAAGATTCACAGTTTCCTTATACTCTGTCTTCATTACTTTCCGTAGCGATTGCAAGTGCTATTCTTTTGCTTAGCCAGCCTCCTTCAATAATTAAAAAGGCCTTCACTGAGATGACACCTTTCAATAAAAAAGAGCTTTCTATACAAGTGGAAAAAAAATCTGCATGTTAACCTGCATTTCTTTCATTCTCTGATTGTGTCCATACACTACAACCTCTGATGAATAGTCAGATCTGAAAAACACTGATCCACATATACCACTCAACCTACTACTGTAACTTTTTTCTTGGTTGCCAAAATTGCCACAGTACCTGCTCATTTTTTGTATGTAGACATAAACTGCACCAAGCACTCTAGGTTTAGTATATGACCTCTTTGATATATACACTGGCATCCTGTCTAGCTTCTTAGTTACCAACAATAATTTTTGTGTGTGTGTGTGTGTGTGTGGGGGGGGGGGTGCAGAATGGGACATAAATGAGTAAACTGCATGCCTAAGGCACTTTGACTAAACAAGTAAGCTCTTGTTAAATTGCTGCTTGTTTACCCAATATAAATGTTAGTTGGTTAGCATCAGACAACTTTTGTTCTGTACTATAGTGGTAGTTTCCGTCACTGGATTTAGTGCAAATTATTTTCTTCTGGTAAATTCATGGAAAAATGTCTGAGGAGCCAAGAGTGGATATTGAAAGTAAACAATTCATGGCAGCTCCAAATATGTTGGCTACATTGATCAATACGGTGGCATGAATACTAGAAGATATGGCAACTATTAAAGATGAAAGCAATCTTTATTAACAGAAGATGGAATTATACATCTCCCATACAACTTTTTTTTGGAAACTACTGTTATTATATATGCACAAGCAAGAGAAAATACTGCAGCCATTCAGATGCAGAGTACCACTGTTAACAAACTAACCCACAAGACTGATGAAATGGAAGGCAAATTTTATGATGTTCTTCGTCTCACATTGCTGCAGTCATAACCTGTGGGTAGTCCGCTGTCCTCGGTCGGCCCGAATACCAAAGTGTTAGGCTGGCGTCGGTCATGGGCGCTCAGAACTGACATCAGTACGCAGTAGTACTTAAGCGCATGACCGACGCCATATCCTCAGTCTTTCGCATGGTCCGAAGCAGAAGCAGCGTTTGCAAGTGCCGTTCGGCGTCCTGAAATTTTCGTTTTTCGAGTTTCAGACCGAAGACCAAGTTGGGCTAAGTACCCCGTTGGGGAATATTTTTGTCTTTTCTTGCCTCAGTTAATCCGGATGTCAGAAAAAGTTAATAATTGTATTTCTTGTGGGAAACAGATACCTCATAGGGACTATCACTCTCTCTGTATTCCTTGTTTGGGGCCTGAGCACGATGTAGTCGGGTGTCGCTTTTGCGCTAGATTTAATAAGCGCACCATTAAACGCAGATTAGATTGTGCTAGGCTTGTTTTCGGTAAGCGGTGTAACTACAACATGCCGTCGGATGACGCCCGCTACCGCAAAGAAGCGAAAAGATAAATCGTTAAAGTCTAAACAGGATGAGTCGTCCATTGCGGACACCGGTTCTATGGAAACTATGGTTGAATCTGTGGATCCAGCCGAGGTCTCGGCTGAATCACAGGGGGAACCTTTAATTTTACAGGAATTGGCTTCTCAGGAGTTAGGCCAGGCCGAGGGGGCCTCTCAAGTTTCTGTAGTTCCATCATTGCAAAAGGTTATTAGGCCTTCTACTTCTGTCACTAAGGGCCCTGCTAAAGCTAGACCTGGTCTTTCTGGTACAGGCATCAGCCCTAGTTCTTCGGGCTCTGTTCCTAAAAAACATATGTTGAAAATGGCAGAGGATTTGATTACTTTAATCAGGGGTTCTATGCCCCCTCCAGACAAGAGGCCTAGGGTGGAGACAGATGTGGAAGGATTGGAGCATTCCTCAGATTACTCTGAGTCTTCAGCTGAGGACATTCAGGATTTTCCTCCCTATTCTGATTCGGATGCAGAGGATTCCTGTCCTTCTGCTTCTCCTCCAGAGGATTTTTCCTTTTCTGAAACCCTGCACTCCATGAGGGAGCATTTCAAGTGGGAAGGTCAGGATTTTTCTGATTTTCGTAAGAGGCTTAGGGAATTTTTGTTTTTGCCACAACATAGACCTTTGGCTATTCCCCCTGTTTTAGATGTTGTTCAGGATGTTTTTTCTGAAGCTTCCCTTAATCCTGATTCTTTACCCCCTGCCCCTGTCAAGCCAGACAGGTATTACAGAGTTCCAGAGGCTCATAAATATTTGTATAAGAGTCCTAGAGCTGACCCGGAAACTATTAGTCAAGGGCCTAAGGGTGTCAGGGCTTCTGTAGTTAAGAATCCAGTACCTCTGGATAAAGATTCTAGGGCTTTGGATAGGTGGGGTAAAAAAGTGTATACCTCCTCTACGCTAGCTATGAGGGCTTTAAATTGCCAGTTTCATATGCTGAAGTATCAGAACTTTCTGTTAGGTCAGTTGAAATGTAAGATAGATGCTTTAGCTGAGGGTATAGAGTGTAAGGAATTGCAGGACTTAGTTCATGCTTCAGATCAGGTTGGTAAGCATTCCTTGCAGTGTGGCTTCGATGCTCTTCAGGCTTCTTCCAGGGTGGCTGCCACTGGTTCAGTTATTCGTAGGCAGGCCTGGCTCAAGGATCAAAATTTGTCAGAGCATATTAAAGCTCGAATTTTGGATGCTCCTCTTCAATCTGAAGTTGTTTTTGGTTCTCCTGTGGAGTCAGTTTTGAAAAAAATGGAAGAAAAAGCTAAGTCCATGCAGACGCTTAAGGAATTTTTACAAGTGCAGCCCCCTAAGTTTAGCAGGAATTGGCCTGCAAAAGGATGGTCTTACCCTTCTTCAGATTTTCAGTCTAAGGGCAGGTCTAGACGTGGTAGGGGCAGAACTCATGCTCAGGGTTCTTTCAGACCTAGGACTTGGAGTTCTCCTGCACAGTCTTCGGGTGAGGGCAGGGGTCAGCCTTTTCGTAAACAGACCCAATGACCTGTATCTCCAGCTGCCAGACTCTTCCTGTCTGGCGGCTCCTCTAGGAGGAATGTTGGCTCTTTTCAAACAAAATTGGCTTTTGATCACCCAGGACAAATGGGTGTTGGACATTATAAATCAAAGCTACAAGTTTTATTTTCACACCTTGCCTCCTTTCAAAGGCATGCCAGATGTACCTCCTCAGCAAAGGCTGGAGGCTCACAAACAGATTTCTTTACTTTTACAAATGGGGGCGATCCAGGTGGTACCTCCGTCAGAAGTAGGCCTAGGATTTTATTCTCGCCTATTCCTTGTGCCAAAGAAAGGAAACACTTGGAGGCCTATTCTGGATTTGTCCATTCTCAATACATACCTGGACATTCCAAAGTTCAAGATATTAACTTTACAGCAGCTTCTGCCTCTGCTAGGCAAAGATCACTGGATGGTAACTCTGGATCTCAAAGAGGCTTATCTTCACATTCCTATCAGGCCCAGCTGCAGGAGATTCCTGCGTTTTCGGGCTGGTACTTTTCATTATCAGTTCTCTGCATTGCCCTTTGGTTTATCTACTGCGCCCAGGGTGTTCACAAAGGTCCTGGCTCCTGTGATAGCCTTCTTAAGATTGAGAGGAATACAAATTTATCCTTATCTGGACGATTGCCTGATTCTTGCTCAAGACAAAGTCAAGTTACTTCAACATCTACAGTATGTAATGGCAGTTTTAAGGTGCCTAGGGTATTCTGTGAACGAAACAAAGTTCAGTCTAGTACCCTCTCAGGACATGTGCTTTCTGGGTGTGAGACTGAATACAGCCTCTCAGATGGCCTTTTTGACCCCGGACAAACAAAGAAATCTTCACCTATACTTCCAGCAATTATCCCTAATGTCCAGGCTGACTGCAAGGACAGTCCTTCAAGCCTTGGGGTTCATGGCATCTTGCATTCTGGTACTTCCCAATGCCAAACTGCATATGAGGAAGCTACAATGGTATCTCAAAAGTGTATGGACTCAACACTGCCACGATTTGGACACTGTCATTCAGATAATACCTTGCATCCAGAAGGAATTCTTGTGGTGGGCGCAGGAATGTCACCTAAACAAGGGACTCTCTGTGACCCGACCAGAGGCGAGTCAGATCTTAACGACGGATTCCTCAGACCTGGCTTGGGGAGCACACTTCAAAGGAAAATGGATTCAAGACACGTGGCCTCCCAGACTACAGCATTTGCATATCAACATGAAGGAGATGCTAGCAGTCCAATTTGCTCTGATGGCCTTCAAGGATCTACTTCAACCAGGACAGGTGTTGATTCGAACAGACAACACAACAGTCATGTGGTACATCAACAAGCAGGGGGGAACCCATTCTTACCCTCTTTGCAGACAGGCTATGATTTTGTGGGAGACTGCTCTGAGTTTGCACATCACTCTTCAAGCACGTTTTCTGCCAGGAGCACAGAACTCCTTAGCAGATGTTTTGAGCAGAAAAATTGTGGATCCCCACGAGTGGAAATTGGATCCTCATGTATTCCAACAGTTGACAGTGGCTTGGGGAACTCCAGACATAGATCTGTTCGCTTCTCCACTAAATTTCCAACTGCCAAAATTTTGCACAAAGATGTTTCACCCAAAAGCTTGGAAAGTGGATGCTCTATCTTTCAGCTGGAACAACCTTCGCGTCTATGCTTTTCCTCCTCTGCCTCTCCTTCCCAAGGTACTCTTGAAAGTCAGACAGGACAAGCCTTGCATGATTCTAATAGCACCAGATTGGCCACGTCAGCACTGGTATCCTCTGCTGAGGAGTTTAGTACAGGAGCCTCCTTGGCCTTTGCCACCAGTTCCACACCTGTTGTCCCAGGCAAGCAATCATTTTCTCAATGTCAGGGTACAGTCCCTGCATCTGACAGCCTGGCGTATTCTGTTTTAGATCCTGGGGGGTCTCAGCTTCCTCAATAAGTTTTGGATGTCATTTTGGAAGCCAGACGGCCTAGTACTAGAAAAGGTTATGCTGATAAATGGAGGAGATTTTTTCTTTGGAGCACAGCAAAGAACTTTGATGTTTCAGTACCTAATGTGAGTTTTACACTACAGTACCTTACTGAATTATTAGACAAGGGTTTGTCTTTCTCCTCCGTGAAAGTTCATGCTGCAGCCATTTCTGCTCACTATGATTGTGACCCTCCTTTATTTTCTCACCCTTTGTTTAAACAATTTCTTAGAGGGGCAAAGAACATAAGACCCCCACGTAGAGCTCCTACTCCTTCCTGGGATCTCAATTTTGTGTTGGAAAAGCTTACTTTACCTCCTTTTGAACCAGCAGCTACGTCTGAGTTGAAGTTTTTGTCCTGGAAGACTGCCTTTTTGTTGGCCATTACGTCTGCTAGGAGGGTATCTGAATTACAGGCTCTTATGGCAGTTGAACCCTTCCTGATATTTCATAAGGATAGGGTGTCCTTGCGTACTAACCCTACTTTTATGCCTAAAGTTATTTCTAATGTGGCATTAAACTTTCATTTGCCTACTTTTTATGCTGATCCGCAAAATAAAGGGGAAAAGGTCTTGCATTCTTTGGATATTCACAGACAGTTACGCTATTATTTGAGCAGAACTAAAGAATTCAGGCAGACTCAACAGTTATTTATTTCTTTTGCTTTGAGTTCACAGGGCAAAGCTGTTTCTAAGCAAACTATTTCTAAGTGGATTGGCCATTGTATTGCTTTTTGTTATTCTCATCATGGAAAGGATGTTCTTGCTGGGATCAGACCTCATTCCACTAGGGCTACCGCCACATCTACTGCCTTTTTAAGGGGGGTAGCTACTAAGGATATTTTGGAGGCAGCTACTTGGAGTTCAGTGCACACTTTTACTAAACATTACCATCTCCCTCTTTATTCTAAGTCTAGGGCTGGGTTTGCCACTGCAGTTTTACAGGGCATGTTGGCAGCTCCTAATGCTTTTTAGTTTGCCAGCCTCCCTTTACCTTTGCTTTGGGATTCTACCCACAGGTTATGACTGCAGCAATGTGAGACGAAGAACATAGTACAGTTTTGTACCTACCATAAATGTAGATGTTCGAGGATCCACATTGCTGCAGTCCAATTTTCCCTCCCTCCTTCCCCTCTATAGTTGGGGGTTGCTGTGTTTCTGTTGGGGTTCTTATTATGTTATCTAGGTTGGTTGTGGGGTATTTCTTTTCTTTGGCTATGGCCTTTCCTTTTTAGGCCTTCTGACATCTGGGGCAAGAAAGACTGAGGATATGGCGTCGGTCATGCGCTTAAGTACTACTGCATACTGACGTCAGTTCTGAGTGCCCATGACCGACGCCAGCCTAACACTTTGGTATTCGGGCCGACCGAGGACAGCGGACCACCCACAGGTTATGACTGCAGCAATGTGGATCCTCGAACATCTACATTTATGGTAGGTACAAAACTGTACTTTTAGCAGGTTTACTGGAGGAGTTGGGGAATGATAATACAATTTGTGTTTTTGTAGCAGTTTTTGTAGCAGCACTTTGATAAAGCTTTGGACTTGGATTCTTCACATTGAAAAGCCTTACAGGGTGGTACAGTTCCCTCATCCTAAAGCAGAGGAGTAGCTTGGCCATTTGGAGTCCAGGGCAAGACCCTCATTTGCCCACCCCCCCACCTGCAGAACAAAAAATTATTTTTTGAGCAGGTGGAAACAATGCCTTGACAACAATTTTTTATAAAAACATAGACCAAGAAGCTCAAAAGTATTCCCAAACAGGGATTTGTATTAAAAGTTCATCACATTTTTTCAGAGTTAAATCATTTAGCTATTATGTGATGGATTACCAAACACAACACAGCTTTAGCAATTTAAAGAAATTACACAGATATTAAAATAAAGCAGAATTCAACACAATCCACATCTCTTTGCAGTTGCAGTCCAAATGCCAACAGCAGCATAACAAATTATACAGTTAATAGCTTGGTAAATATGAACTCCAGCACAGAAAAACATTACCTGTCACTATGGCACAGACAGAAAAAATCATGACTCAAGGGAGAAGCAGCTAAAATATACACTCTGACCCTATATATATGTATATATATATATATATATATATATATATATATATATATATATATGTATATATTCAGGTATAATGTATACTGAATAAAAATGTTTAGTGTGCATTGCAACTGAAGTTTACATCATATTGACAGATCCTTAGCCACAATGTAATAGTGCTAGCTCAGTGAACACTGGATCATATACATTGCAGTATGTGAGTTATTGTCTGTTAACAACATGCCCCAGAGGCATAATAAGGTACTAAACACTTACACTAAGTGTGTTTATTGTTTAGCAACAGGGCTGTGCTGTACTAGACAATTTAGGCTGTACCTCTGAGTACCTTATTTCAGTTCTAAAATGACCCCCAAACATAACAAATAAATAAAGATAAATGCGAAGTGTAAGCAAGTAAGCAAGAAAAGAAAAAAAAAAAAATCAGTCCTTTGGTCATGCTGGATTTATCTCATACGCACAAGGTATAAAGTTTGATCTTTGAGGTGGGAAGTTTGGCTGGGCTTAAAATGGCTCACAGGGATAGATGGCCTAGTACTAACCTATGAAATGTCCAGATTTCTACCTCATAACATTTGTGGTTTTCTGGCACATCATTGAGGATTGAACTCCTTAAATAATGACATACATTTGTGTTTCAGTATTCATTTCCTTCCAAAAATCCATACTAATACAAATCCTGTTATTCTAGTGACTTTCTAAGTTTAAACTTTATAAGAGCAACATTTAAAACCTGTCCCTGTTTTTGGGTCTTTGACTCCATTACTGTAGGCTTTGTCCAGGTTTGTTGAGTTGAGGTATGCCCCTCTTACACTACATTTGTGAAAGACAGAGACATATTTTACTTTTTGCAGTGACCAAGAAAAGACTAGTAATATAAATTTGGAGGGGGATGCACAGGAGCCTGCCCGCTGAAAAAATACTTACATTTCAGTGAGTCTAATCAACAACGGTTTACTCTTTGAGTCATAGTGGAAGGATTTACTATAGCCTTATTTTAAAATTAAGAAGAATATACATTAAAATTATACTTGGCTTTGCTTCATTGCTACCTATCGAGCAGTGTAGCTGCATTGTTTGCTTTCTTTTCCTAAATGTCCTGGTGATCCCTTCAGTAGTTTGACTATGTATACACAAGCATTTCACTGATATCAAAATGAAACATCCCCCCAACAATCTCTTCAGCAGTTTGTTCGTGTATGCACAAGTAGTAAAATGAAACATTTCCCCCCAAAGACTCCTTCAGCAGTTTGTCCAAATATGCACAAGCACCAAAATGAATCTTGCCTCAAACAACCCCTTTTGTAGTCTGGCAAGTATGCAAAAGCACCAGAATGAAACATTTTCCCCAATGACCCCTTCAGCAGATACCTCTCAGCTGTCCAGATTTTTGCCTCATATTTTTCGTCTATACCTCATAAAATTGGCATTTTTCTGGCAAATCACTGAAATGATCTGGGAATTGAAGTCACTAAATAATGACATACATTTGAGTTTCAGATTTCAAATCTTTTCAAAATATATGTTAACACAAACCCTGTTGCTCTAGCAGCTTTCTAAGTTTATAAGAGCAATATTTAAAATCTGTCCCTATTTTTGGGCCTTTGCCCCCCCCCCCCCCCATTTTGTCAGGCTTTGTTAAGATTTCTTGCACTAAGATGTTAATGGGTGTGCTTCAGCAGTCTATCCAAGAATGCACAAGCACCAGAATGAAACATTTCCCCCATGACCCCTTCACCAAGTCTGCACAAGTACCAAAATGAAACACTTCCCCCAATGATCCCTTCAGCAATTTTTCCAGGTATGCACAAGTACTCAAATGACACCAAAAATGAAACATTTCCTCCTATGATTCCTTCAGTAGTTTGTCTATGTATGCACAACAAACATGCTAGTAAGTAACCCTACTTAAAATACTTGCTGTTTTTTTCCCTAGTCTGTCTCCCCACACACCCAATACACCCACAGTGAGTGATTTAGATTTCAAAAACACTATATCTCTCGGCTTCCTGGGGACACCAATGATATAACCCAAGACACTGGCTTTCTTGCGCTGCAGAACCACCCCCCCTCTACCTGCACAACCAGTCATAGGTCTTTTTGGAATGGTGTCCAAACAATATGAAGTAATTGGAGATACAAGACAGTGCCAGGGGCAATTGCCCCATTCACCCTATCCTAGCTACACTACTGTGTTAAAGGTAAGCAACTGAGGTTTGTCATTTTTAAAATTCTGAACTGAATTGATCAAGAGTAGGGTATTGTGTAAAACCCTCTTGTTCCATGACTTCAGCCACAATACAATGTTTGACAGTCTTGTGAATGTCAGATCTCTGGACCATAAAAACTCAAATCCAACTTTCTACAAGGTTTCAGCTGAACTGGTTATGAGGTTGCAGGGAATAAATAGCTGTCATTTGGGGACCTGACTGAGGTGTAAAAATTGATGTTGCACCACTGGAAATGGGAGGAGGTCCCCATTGAACCCATAGTGAAGGAGAAGGAAAAGGAAACTTCTGGGACAGTGTAAGTGCATAGGTTAAAGAGGACTGAAAGGGCCCAGCAAATTTGCTGCTGTTCTGACAAGTGACATTAACCTGCACCTTGATAGTCCCACGTCCATGGATTCCGAAGCTAAGAAGAACAATGAAGGACACTCAAGGCTGGAAAAAAAAGACAATAAAGAAGTAGCTTTTCCGTGATTCAGTGGAATGAGTCATCCCTGTCAGTAACAGTTTTGGGCTTCTTATGGATGGAGTTGATTTGGAGGACATGGAGTTTGTCAGTGAAGGGATGACTTTGACTACCAGTGTTGAACATAAGATGAATGACTTTAGCAGTGTTAAAACAGTAACACAGCAGGGAAGGGGAGGGAAATGTAGACACGTATTGGTTTATCTAAAAATAAAATAAACAAGTTAAATTAGGAGTAGTTGTTAGTAAAGTGGGTTGAGATGGTTACTTTATGATTAGCTTTAGCTTTTGGTAATGTGAGGCCAGTGGTGTAAGATTGTGGGAATTCAGTGTCTTCTTGCTCTCGCAAGGCAAGATATACCTTTTATAAACATCCCAACTAAAACAGTAACAGAGCCACACAAACATTAATATAAAATAAAACAAACAACAGATATTATGTAAATTGTTAATTTTGTTCCTTCTCTTAAACCTCACTACTTTTCAGAGTTTGATTAGGAATTATACTAATGTTTCAAGTTGTTTTTGAATAATTTATCTTATTTTTTGAATGGGTACATCTGCGTCATTTAATGTAAAAGGTTTAAATTCAAGTGCAAAATGCTCAGTTATGAAGAAATGGCTGGAAAATTCAAAGCTGATGTTTGCTTACAGTTATGATCTGAGGAGGATGCAGCGGGTGATTGAATATATTGTTATCATCATCATCATAACCATCATCATTAACCACCTTTTTCCCCATTTTCTACATGGGTTTGGGGCATACCTCTCAACTGTCCAGATTTTTGTTTTATATTTTTAGTCCGTTCTTTATAAAATTTGTGATTTTCTGGCCAATCACTGGGATGATGTGAGGACTGAAGACACTAAATAATGATACACATTTGTGTTTCAGACTTCATATCCTTCAGAAAAATGCATGGTAAGACAAATCCTGTTATTCTACTAACTTTCTAAGTTTATAAGAGCAATATTTAAAATATGTCCCTATTTGAAGCCCTTTTTCCCCCATTCTATCAGAGTTTGTTCAGATTTTTTGCAATAAGAGGCTGAGAGGCATGGTTTGTGGTGCCATTTCAACTGTTGCAAACTTTCTGAATTCAGTACCACTCTGCTATCTTCTTTGATAACCAGAGTGCTACAAGTCTGCTGCCATGTAGTCCATCCATCACTTTGTTGGACACCGTTGTTTCCTCTTGCCTTCTTCCAGTTTCATCCAAATCTTCTTCACCAGTTTGTCTTCTGCTTTCCTGTACATGTGCCTATGTCACTGTAATCTGTTCTCATTGACTTTCTCAATAGTTGGAGCTTCTTTGGCTTCTGCTCTGATGCCCTCATTAATTCATCTATCCAAAATGTAAATCCTACCACCCATGTCAGGCACTTCATCTCCATCACTTCTCAACTCAGCTGCTTTGCCTTCACTGCCCAGGTTTCTGTACCGTACAGCTGTAGTGGTCACACCACTGTTGTGGGTTTGTGTATATAATCTGCTTGCTAAATATAAGGCATAGGGTGCATTTTTATAAAGGACTCATTGAGACCTTCAGTTGTAAATAAATATACTGACAGCTCTGGAAAAATTGCGCGAGTCCTGTTTGTCACATCAAATAAGCCAATTATATAGGCAATGCCTATGAATATAATCATAACTGTCCTAAGACTTTCAGGTGCATTGTGAACCCTTACTTAATTCAAATGTGTCTGATAGCTTTGTTTACCTGCCAACTGAGTGATGTTAGAGTTGGTTAGAGATGAAATTGTTCCTCAGTCTGAACAACATTTAAAGGCACAGAAGGATGTAAAGCAGGCTATGATGGATCTGATTTTCTGAGACATTTGGAGATTACATTACCAACCTGAAGAGGATAGAATTTTATAACAACTGGACAATGAATGCAAGCAGTCTTAGTTATTTATTGGCATCAGAGCAGGTAGTGGAGTTGGTGGAATTTGCATATATATCTGCACCCTTAATGGACCATATAGCTGCCTTTCTGGAGTTAACTGTTTTTAAAGGAAGGGGAAAGTTCATGTCATGAAGAATGGACTCATTGATATTGAAAGGTAAAAGGTTAAGGCATATATTGAAGAGGGTGTTATGAATTTATTCAAGTGAGTCTTATTTATCCTATGTCCCTGTGTGTATGGTAGAAATCCTTTTAGGATTGCAATTTAAGATTTAGGTAATGGAGGTAAAGGAGTGCTTGTGTCTAGAATGACAGCCTAGATAAAGAATTTAGAAAATGAGATAGAAGATGCATGTACAGTTTATAAAAGACTGATGTTTAAAGATCAAAAGGCATTAGCAGAATATAGGAAGACACATAGAAAATTAGGGGATGCTAAATTAGCTAAGATCCAGCTATACTTGTAGAGGGTGGTGACTGCTGCATGAGCACTAGGGATGTAAAGATTTCTGTGTTATAGGTTGAATTAAATGAGGCAGAAAGGGTTTCTACATCCATTAAAAGAGAAGAGTCATATAATAATCTTCCAGGTAAGCTTTATCTTTTTTGACTTTTAAGAGGAACTATACCACAATAGGACTTATTCTTGAGTGGCATGAAAGAAAGAGTGAATCAGTTCTTATGTAGGGCTCAGATAACTTTATTGTTCATCTCTCACTATGTAGCTTTGCAAAGTCTGATTCAGGAGAAGAAAATAATTAAGGCAAACTAAGGTTTCTTTTGAGGGCAAAATTATGGTCTCAACGTGGAACTGGTTCAGTCATTGACCATTCATTTTATCCTCTCATTGTGCACTGTGTAGGGTTTTTCATGGGAGTCAAAGTGTTAACCTATCTTCAAGGGTCTCCACATAGTCATACTGCCAAAACCAGGAAAATACCCCTTACTGGTAGAGCATTATTGACCCATTTCACTTATTAACCGTGATATGAAAACTTTTGCTTGAATTCTAGCAGGACTGTTAAAGGGCATCCTCCCACAAAATATACTGGCTTCACAGGCAGTGGCTGGACTTATAAGAACCAGATGAGATCATGTCATACTTTGGATACATACATGCAAGGACTGACGAAGTCATGGCGAGTTTTGAAAAAGCCACTGACTCCATCAAGTAAGATTTTATTTGGAAGATAGCATTGTTGCCTCACAGCAAGAGGTTCTCTGGTTTGATCCTTGGCTGGGGTGCCTTTTGTGCGGAGTCTGCATGTCCTCCCTGTGGTCGCGTGGGTGTCCTCCGGGTGCTCCGGTTTCCTCCCACATCCCAAAGACATGCAGTAGGTGGATTGGACACTCTAAATTGGCCCTAGGTGTGAGTGCGTGTGTGTGTGTGCCTTCTGTGGAAGGCTGGGCGCCGTGCTGGCAACTCGACACTGTAAAACTCCACTGCCAAGCATGAGCGGACAGGTGATTCGCTGTGGCGTCCCCTAACTGGGAAAAGCCAAAAGAAGAAGAAGAAGTCTGTAAAGGATCTACCTACTTTTCTCTTATATTTGGTATTTATCAGTGCTCGCTTGTCTGCTCTCTTTAATCTGGCTAGGGGTACCTCTCAAGGATGTCCACTTTGTCCAGCTCTTTTTCTTTTAGCTATAGAACCCCTCAATAAGCTTCTTTGTTTAGAAGAACAGATTTCATGCTGGGAAGTATTGCATGTAACAACTAAGGCTTTATTTTTTTGTGGATGATTACCTTACACTGTTCACAATATCCCAGTCAAGATATCCATGTATCAGTTACTTTGTTGAATGAGTTTGGAGGAGCATCTGGCCTCCAAATTACTGTGGCCAAGACAGAAATATTTCAAATAATCAGAGGGGGGGAGACAGCTGTGGTGGGGGTGGGGGTGGGATGACATTCCCCCTTCCAAGGAGCAAGACTGCACCAAAAATACTTGGGTATGTTACTACATCTAGACCCATTTGAGAAGGATTTTAAAAATCTGTTAGGAATTTGTGGTATGTCCTTTGTGTGGATGCATTCATGGCAGAAGCTAGGCCTTCCTCTCTCTAGAAGGGTACCTGCAGCTAAATGTGTACTGCCCCCTGGATGTTTTTACATATTAGGCATGTTCAAATACCTCTGAGATACTGGAGCATTTGTAAGATAAATAAAGTGCTGCTTCAGTTTATATGGCATAGGGGCAGGAGGAGAGTTACGAATAAAGTTATTATGGTCCTCCATCTGAATTAGGCTTTGGGATGCTTCAGTGCAGTAAGTATGTTTATACGTTCCAAGTAAAAGCATGGTTTTCTTATGTTAAGACCTCCCTATCCTATTATATGGTCTCAGTTTAAGATGACTATTCAAGAGACAGACTCCCTAAGAACAAATAGCTATCTTCCAGGGATGCTGCCAGTGCATTTAGGATATAGAAGTGCTTTACAGGGGAATTATCAAACTTTGAGATTGTTTTTTACAAGGTTCTCTCCTCGGATAATGCATGGGAGAAGCTACTCCAGTTTAAGGTTGCCAACTCCTATAAGATTATCATCCAGTTAACTATAAGTGGAAGAGGAAAGGTGTGATTTGCTTAAAAGACTTACTATAAGTGGTTAAGGGAGAGTGAGTGATGTCGACCTTTGGGTTTCCTCAGGGAAAGTGTCATTTACCACAGCAGGCACATCGAGAGTATCTGGGTCTGCATTATGCCAATATGCACTCCACTCTGAAACACACTGTTGGTCTCCATTTCTTCCTCCATTACAGAGCTGTTACATAATATGAGCTAAGAAAGTAAGGTCACAGTAGAAAAATTATGATTGCCGTTTATTGGATTTCACTCAGGCTAGATATGCTAGGAGATGTGGTGACTTTAGTGCAGAGCTGTGCTACTTTAGAGATTAGGAACCCATTAGGTGCAGCTAAAGAGCTACTGCATAGAGTTACTAATTGTAAGTGCATCCCACAAATCTTTGAGAAGCTAGTATTGCACATTTTTAAGAATACTAGACTCTGTGGATGAGAAAAGATAAGGGTTTCAAAATGAACCTACAAATCCATGCCATAATCTTGCCCCTAGAGGCCATCTATTCTGTAAAATTGAGTTATATTGGCTAGGCTTGTAAGGGCTCTTAAGCAGTTAGCCTAATAATAATCTCCTACGAACCTATATCAAATGTCTGTCAAGAATGCAATAAGTTAGGAGCAGATGGATAGATATGGATAGTATGGCTGAGGTCAGTGGATTTCTTATGTTGCTGCTTATGAGTATATATCCCCTATGATGTGGAATTACAGTTTCTGAGAAACACTGAGTCAAGAAGTTGATTTCTACCCAAGCTGGATGTTTGCTTCTACAGTTACCTGGGGGAGTTTGGTTATGTGTAGCTTTCTTTGAAAGAGACCCCAAGATGTTTCCCTAAGGGTCTTTTGCAAAGGATTTAGACATAGTCTCAATAGTAGGCATGGTTCTGTGTTCTGGAGCTTCCTGCATGGGAGGGTCAAGTTCAAGACAGAACATGTACTGATTGGATTATGGTGGCATTTTGATGTACTTCCAGCTAAGGTTTTATAAATAATGTATATTGTTTCTTTCTTTGTTTTACATGTTTCTTGGTCTTGTTCCTGACTTCATGCTTTTTTCTGTTTGTTTTAAAGTACTACACATAGTTCCTCATTTATACTACTTATGAAATGTTGATAATTTAACAAGGTATTATGTACGTAATAAAGGATTAGAAAAGAAGAATGATTTTGTCAACCCTGTCCATAGCATCATCTTACTTTTCACAACATCCAACAAACCTACTCCCTCTTGTCTTTCTAGTACACCAGTCAGTTTCAAATTCTTTTTCTTCTTTTTTTACTCTTCCATTGTGATCAACTTTTGCTGCACATATTCCACTTCACCGTCCATATTCTTCTTCTTATTTCAGTTTTGCTACCCATAATCATGGTGTAGTTGCATACTATGTTTCAGTGTTGCTTACACTGGGATTTATACATGCTTGACATTGTTTGGTCATGAGTGTAAAGCCTGAGTAATCACATTTAAAAGTCAGGTGTGAGTAATTTGCATAACACACCCAGTCATGGTATACCATTATTCTGCTTTTGCAGTAGCATTAGCTATATGGGTTGTATCCTGCTAAGGATATAATTGATGGCCAGCTTCCAAAACTTCAGGGCATCTTCCATACACCTAAACCATTAGTCAGTTTTAGCTGAGCAGACTAAAAAGACTGGTTTGGGTACCAAGCCCTTCAGAGTTTTCCGACCTCTTTAAAGTGCTCTTCTTGCAGGCTTTTGAAGATCGATGGTTAGCTAATGCTTTTCGTTGCTAGGCAAATAAGTTCCCTTCTGGAGCAAAAAAAACTTCATATCTACTTTTTATGACAAAAAACTGAACCTTTTCTGTGAAAATATTCATTTTAAGTTAGGAAAAAAAAGAGTTTTTATTAACTGTCACATGACTTTAACTTACTTTTTAACAGGAGTGTTACTTTTCACTCTTGCTGTCTGTCAGAAAAGGTATAGGAGACACAGTTCTTTTACAGGGGTGACCCAGGAGCAATGTATATGTAAATGCCTTGCTTGAGGTTATACAGTAGACAAATGAGAGCTGAGGGAATCATTCACTGTACTACAGCAACTACAGCTCACAATCTTAATTGTCTCTGCCCACTGCTACCCCCTCTTCACATGTCTGAGTGTTCCCTCCACACTTATATATTCCAACTCCGAAGTTGCACCACTGTAGATAAAGCAGCAATACCCTGATCCCTGCCTTACCACAATCCCTCACAGTCCAGTTCCTAGTATGTTCTGTTTCTTACTGCCTGCCCAACCGTACAAAATTCAAGCATCTAGGCTTTCAAGGTTTTAAAGTGGAACCATGCATATATACAAACACAGGCGTGTGTGTGTGTGTGTGTGTGTGTGTGTGTATCTCCTCACTAATATCTGAAATTCTACAAAATCCAAATTTGCTATGTGTTACAACAGAATAGCAAAATTTGACACCAAAGCCAAATTCTCATCCTACCACTGTAAGTCACTGAAACAATTAGGGTGGCTGGAACTCCCCCACCATCTCTCATTCACCCAACTAACTACTATGCATAAAATAATCTACAGACCCACAGACTGTCTTGCTCTCTCAACTCTACTTGCCAAATACCATTCTAGCAAGCATCTAAGATCTGAAAATCATCTACTTCTAAAAGTAGATAAGATCACCTTACCTGCTGGTCAACTTCTCTATTCCTTCACCATCGCCAAACTATGGAACTCACTTCCACCTTCTATAAGAAACACAGGCAGCACCACCACCTTCAAACAAATACTGAAAAATCATCTCAACTCTTCGTGGCTATGTTACTGCTCTATAACCTAACCTCTTCACTCCTTATATGATTACTAAACTCCTATGTCTTTTGCTACTAGTGACTGATGATACTTTCTCCATATTTATTTTTATCTTCACTTGTTGATACTGGTACAATAATACTGATTAATATATCTCTGTTTATACCACTCTGATTGAATTCATTGAATTCTGCTTTAATGTATATTTTCTGTATATATTAATGTAATCAAACAAATGAGATTCCTGCTTTTATGTATATATTCTGTATATGTTACTATATTTACTATCTGTAACACTGTTTCTGCTTCTGTACTAATTAATGTTTATATTTTTTCTGTATCTCGTTGGAGCTTTTCTCCCCAGGTCTCCACTAAAAATGGGCTCTTTAGGCCCAGTGGACTTTCTCGGTAAACAAATGCAATAAATAAATAAATATGTATATATACATGCATAGACGTATATATATAATATATATATAATTTGTGTGTGGGTCTATATTCCTAGACCGAAAGATCAGAAGAGCGAATGTATGTCCATCGACACATTTAGGTCAATGTACATACAGAGCGAAACCCCTAAAGGGTGAAAACCGGAATGCCGAACGTGTTTCATCATCAGAATGCACCACACAGGTAGGTAAAATTTAAACTAAAATATTAAATTACTTAACTTTTGCGGGGGGGGCAAGCCCCCCTGAACCCCCCCATGTGGGGAGGCCCCCCCCTACTTAAATATACCTACTCCGACACCTTACTACAGTGGGGGAAAATTATATATTTCCTTATCCCCACCACTTGTGCTGCTGGCTACGAAACACGTTCAGCGTTCCAGTTTTCACCCTTTAGGTGTTTCGCTCTGTATGTACATCGACCTAAATGTGTCCATGTACATACATTCGCACTTCTGATCTTTTGATCTAGTAATATAGACCATATATATATATATATATATATATATATATATATATATATACACACACACACATACACATATACATATATACACATATCTATAAATATATATCCTTCCCCACACACACACAGATATAAATATATCTATATATATATATATATATATATATATATATATATATATATATACATACACACACACACACACGCATATATATATATATATATATATATATATATATATATATATATATATATATACACACATATACATATCTATAAATATATATCCACACACACATACACACACACACACACACACACACACACACACACACACATATATGCACCCCCTTCCACACACACATTTATATACACACACACACATGCATATGCAAACACACCATAACATGCATAGCTTTGGGCAGTTTAGTTCACATCTTGGTTTGACCCCAGGAAATGGGAAAAAGAAGGGGTTCCCAGTGAACTAGTTGAAAATAAGTAACTGATTATTGTTTATTTAGCTATTTATCTTTATCTTTGTTGACTGTTTATATCTCTTAAGGGATAAATATGCATTTTCCAATAGTTTCAGTACTTTACTAAAGTTTGGCAACTATTCCTTATCTTTTCATAGTCACTACAACATCACTCAGGAAAACTGCAAGATGTAGCATACCTTGTATAGTGATCTGCAATACAACTGAAGTAAAAGTAACTCTGAAATGTCAGTGGTTATACATATTCTTTCAGTTGTGAGTATTTACAGTAAAGTATTTCTTATATGGATCACTCAACACCATTTAAGTGTGGCTTATGTATAATTTTGAAAATTTCTGAGTCCCCTGCTAACAATGCTTCTAGGTCTACCACTCAAGGAATGTAGTACTGTTCTAAAGCATCTAATTGTATAGTAGTTGCTATCTATGGAAGCTAATAATGCCATCAGCTTGCACTGTTCACACCATAAGAGCAAGTAATTTTGAATATTTCCCAAGTTATGATTTTTTTTCCTTTTAACACTGTGTGTTTCTTTTTATCATGTATTGCTTAAGGAATTGAACAGAGTCTGAAAGGCTTGGCATCATGCTGGAGCATGAATTTCCATTGTGGTCCATTTTAATATACCTATTTATTTAAACACAGCTTTCTATTAGTAAGTACCTGTTTAATGTGCTGCGTTCAAAATTAATCTTCTTTATTACTGCCATTCTAGCTGAATCAGTCTGTTTCTTCCCAACAAATCATAGTCACTGCATTTAAATATTATAGATATAATATTATAGATGTTAA
The DNA here is from genome assembly GCF_019279795.1 of Protopterus annectens. Lineage (NCBI taxonomy): Eukaryota > Metazoa > Chordata > Ceratodontiformes > Protopteridae > Protopterus > Protopterus annectens. The sequence goes on along the minus strand of NC_056725.1, from coordinate 1,793,435,243 downwards.
GTTGTCAATCTCGCCTTCTTTCTTGCTGGATGGGTTCGGAGCTGAACCTCGGCTCCGACTCGGCCTAATACTAAAGCTCGAGAGCTATTTTTACCAGCTCAAGGCTATACTATGTCCCATAATGCTAAGCGTGATATACCCATATCTCGTTTGCCGCTTCAGCTACGAGGTTGCGTTTTTCACCGGCTCCAGGTCGTATTCTAAATTGTTGTATCTTTAGTTAGTTTTTTGATAGAATTTCTCTCAGTAGTTTATTTAATTAGTATTTTTAGAGATAGCGACTAGTTTCTCCCCCTTTTCTGTAGTTTTTCCCTACCCTTTTCCACCCTTAAGGTGGTCGGGCCTCTAGCCCTCCCTTTAGTAATTAGTACAGATTCCCCTTAGTGTGTGGGTGTGTGGAATTTCTGTCTCCTTTTACTATTATTTTACAAATTTTCCTTGTTGATAGGGTCTTTTTTGTGTGTGAGTGTTAGTGTTAGACTACTGTATCCCACTGTGGTATCATGTCCAAGGATACCAAGGTATCGGAATTCAAGAAGTGTGACTCGTGCTGTCAGAAGATGTCTCTGACAGACAGTCACACTTCTTGCGTGTATTGTTTGGGCCCTCTGCACCTGCAGGACTTTTGTTCCATCTGTCACGCTTTCAGCCCTAGAGTCCTGCAGGAATGCAGAAATAAGCTCAGTCTCAGAGGCTTATTAAAGCCTGAAGGTTCTCTGTCCAAGCCTATGACTGGAAAACCTTCAAAGCCTGCCAAATCATCGGCTCCATGTTCGGAGCTGGTGCCAAGCGGCCCTCTTCCTGCCTTATCGGTTCCGGCTGGAACCGATACATCGAGGCCTCAGTCGGCTCCGACTTTGGTGTCGGAGCCATCCCCGAGTCGAAAGCTCTCCAGATCTCCTTCACTGGAGTCTGTTAGATCGGCTCCGAAATCCCCCTTGCTGTTGGAGCGGAGCCATTGATCTCACTACTCTAGGTCTTCCAGGCTCTCGGACCATGACCTCGAGAGGGTAGTCAGTAGGCTTTTGAAGTCGCAGGCGCTGGCCCAATTATTGCATAGCCCATCTCAATAGACGGGTGATACCCCAACGCCTGCTCAAGTTCCTCTTCCGACTATTCCTTTGAGCTCGGAGCCGGAGGCTGTCGGGCTTGCTACCGTGGGGACGTCGGAACCAATTCCACCCTTATCGGTTCCTTCATTGGCTCTGTCCCTGGAGGGATCTGAGCACCGAGACTCCTCGTCGGCTCCGAGAGGACAAGTGGCATTGGACCCTTGTCCGACCCCGTTCTCCCTCTCGGGGCTTCAGCGCCGTCCCTCTCGGTGCTGGGAGGAGCTCTCATCTCCTCGGAGCTGGGTCCCTCTTCCCTGCCTGACAGGGGTGCCTTTGAGGTCATGAGGAGTGTGCTGGCTCCCATACCAGCACCACGGTCTACCTCGTCGGCCCCTCCATCCATGGTGGCTGCTTCAGCCCCTGCCTACCCTCTCAAACCCAAGCGCGGAGAACCGACACTCCAGGCCGCTACATTGGGCATTTCCTCCTCTTCCGAGGTCTTCCCTGATCCTGCAGGGGAGCCCCCTCGGAAGAGGACTTGCAAGAGGAAGCATGTCGACTCCCCTGAGTCAGTGACATCTGACACCGACCTGGATGATTCGGAAGGGTCCCCAAGGTCCCCCTCTGAGGATGTCTCCTTTTCTGACATCCTAGAGATCCTTAAACAGAGGGGGAACTGGTCCGCCCTCAACCCTTCCAAGGACGAGTTGGTGCACCTGGATGCGTTCGGTTCTCACCCTTCCACCTCCTGGGTGTCCCCGCCTTTCGACCCACTCATGGAGGTGGTGGCTCGGAAGACATGGACGGCTCCGGATACTATGGAACCAACCCCCTGGAGGCCTACAAAATTCATTACAGCCCCTGCAGACAAGCAGTTTCTTTCTAAAGGCGTCCCTGTTGATGCCATGGTGGTGGCGGCAGCCACTAAGAAGGAGTTGGCTGACCCTTCGGTACCTGTCCATCCTCCTAATAAGGAATCTAGGACTATGGATAGGTATGGCAAGCGGATGTTTTCTTCAGCGACCTTTGCCATGCGGTCGCTGAATTACCTGTGCCATTTCACCCGTCTTCAGAGAGACCTTCTTAAAGAACTGGGTGATACCTTACAGGACCCAACAGCTGTGGCGTCCCAGGAGAAGATAACCTCCCAGCTGGGAACCCTGAACTTGATTGTCAACTCCTCCATGCGGCTCATTTCTTATGCAGCCGATGGAGCGAGTAGGGCTGCAGGCACGGGCGTTGCTCTAAGGAGACACGCCTGGATGCGGCTTTGCAACTTTGCTGATCCCTTCAAGGCGTCCTTCACTAACACCCCCTTTGACGGCTCTGCCTTGTTTGGACCTCAAGTGAAGGATACATTGACCAGGTGTGAGCAGGAAGGCAAGACTCTCTCTGCCGTGGGAGTCCGTTTTTCTGCCCCTTCTAGACCGTACCCTAAGGGTCAAAAGGGCGGAAAAATGTGGTTCCGCAAACTCCAGGGAGTACTGCCTGACGCACATGGTGAGCTTCCCTCCAGAGACAGAGGAGGGAACAATAACAGACGTCGACCTAGAGGCGGGGGGGGGGGGGTCCGCAAAATCAGGCTAGCAGAGAATCTTTCTCTGACAAACCCTTCCAGCACCCCTGAGGAGCTGCCCGACTGTCGACCTTCGGAGGCAGTCGGGGGAAGACTTTCACTGTACCCAGAAGCCTGGCATTCCCTCACGCAGGACAAATGGGTACGGTCGATCATATCCGAGGGTTACAGAATCCCCTTCATCCACACCCCACAACAACCAAAAGGACCTCTTCCAGACATTCCACCCGGTCTGAGAGATCAGGCAGCGTCAGAAATTTCAAAGCTGCTATCAAAAAGAGCCATCCAGCCAGTCCCAGCAGACCAACAAGGATCCGGAATCTACTCCAAATTCTTTTTGGTACCAAAAAAGACAGGGGACTAGAGACCTATTTTAGATCTCAGCAGGCTGAACAAGTCTGTCCAAAGAATGAAATTCCGGATGGTCACGCTGCAGTCCATTCTACCCTTTCTGGGTCAGGACAATTGGATGTGCTCTATAGATCTTCAGGATGCGTACTATCATATCAAAATGAACAGGCGATCCAGAAGGTTTCTCTGCTTCCGGCTGGGAGCCAGTCACTACCAATTCAGAGCCCTGCCCTTTGGCCTCACCACAACCCCCAGGGTGTTTACCAAATGCATGGCAGTGGTTGCGGCTCACCTGAGATGACGAGGATTCCAGGTGTTTCCATATTTAGACGACTGGCTCCTTACTGCCACCACCAGGCACCAACTACTTCAAGCCAGGGATTACGCTGTACAAACGTGCAAAGCGCTAGGCATTTCTATAAACTTCGAAAAGTCTGCCTTGTCGCCTTGTCAGCATATTACCTTCATAGGCGCCGTGGTAAATACGGTGGAGTTGTCAGCAAAACTACCTACACAAAGAGTTTCAAACATTCGCAGCCATGTCCAAATCCTACTACAGGAGGACAGAGTCCAAGCCAGATTTGTACTAAAAACACTTGGTCTAATGGCAGCAACAATCACCTTGCTCCCCCTAGCTCGTTTTCATATGCAGATACTACAGTGGATGCTTTTTTCCCAATGGTCCTTCCAGCAGCTTCCCATGTCACACAACATTCTCATCACTCAGTCATGCAAGAGACACATCTCTTGGTGGATGGTCTCGCCTCAGGTGCTTCAAGGCAGACCTGTTGTTCTCCCTCCTCCGGTTGCCATCGTGACTACGGATGCCTCCCTGATAGGGTGGGGGTGGGGCATTTTCAGGGCAGGACAGTCCAGGGCACATGGCAACCCTTCGAGTGCCACTTGCACATCAACGTCTTGGAAATGAGAGCGGTACTTTTGGCGTTGCAGGCCCTTCAGGACTCTCTTCCCACCGGGACGATTGCAATTCAGACAGACAATATGTCTGTAGTGTGGTACATCAACAAGCAGGGCGGAACCAGGTCCTACCCCCTATGTCGGGAAGCGCTCAGACTTTGGCAGTGGGCAATCTCTTCTTAACGGTTTCTGGTAGCAATGCATATTCCCGGGAAGTCCAACGTCATAGTGGACAGATTGAGCAGGGCCATTCTCATGCCCTACTAGTGGTCTCTCAACCAGCTAGTAGTGGAACAAATATTCAGAATGTGAGGTCAGCCTTGCTGCGACCTTTTCGCAACCCCTCAAAACAGCAAGTGTCAGGAATTCTTCACCCTTTTTCCTCTTCCTGGTTTCCCTCCCAGAGACGCTGTAGTCCACGATTGGCCCCGGGGTCTTCTGTATGCTTTTCCCTTAATTACTCAGTTAGTCCAGAAAGCAATTGCCTTGAGATCCAGGATGATCCTCATTGCCCCTTACTGGCCCCAACAAGTTTGGTTTCCGTAAATGTTTTAAGTAAATGTTAAAAATAATAACAAAAAACAGCTTTCTGTATCATTTGCTTCCTCAGAAGGCTATGGTTTTACTACAGATTCTGATGCTGATTTTCCACCTTTGCCAGCTGCTAATGATTCCTTAGGACATCAGCAACGCTTTCGGAGTGATGGCAACAATTCCAGTCGAGGATATAAAAAGAAAGACTTTGCTACGGGTTCTTCTCCGGGTGAAGGGCAATCTAGACAAACATTTAAAAGAGGTAGATGGACTTGATTTTTCGAATCCTGTCTTACTGAATGGTAATAATGTTGTTAATATTTCTGGCTGTAATATTTCCAATGAAGAATTAGCTGTATTGCAGTATGGTCTTAAATTTGTTCCTACTGTCTTTCCTAGACATCATATATTGAAACAGGAGTTTTTTAAATTTGTCAGAAAACTTCATTTGAGATATTTTTTTTCAAATGATAAAAAAATGTCTATATATGATGAGCCTGTTTCTAATTTATTATGCAGTGATAGTGATGATGATACTAGTATGGATAGTTATTACTCTTGTTTTTCTGATGAATCTTTGCCTTCTTTATATTCTTTAGCTTATTCTACACTTAATACTGAAGGTATTAATTTTCATAGTAAGTTTATTCCTCCATATAATAATTCCTCCATTATTCATTTCTCTGAAATGATACATTTCTCGTTACAAGAAATGTTGAATGTATGTAGGAATAATCAAAGGTTATGTAATATGACCAAAAATGAATGGATGGCTATGAAAAATCTTTCTAGTAGACATGATATTATTATTAAAAAATCTGATAAAGGCAATAAAATTGTAATATTGAATAATAAGCAATATTTAGATATGTGTATGGAACATTTAAGTGACCCATTAACTTATGAGATTAGTGATTATGATAAATATATTGCAGCCATGAAAGAATGTACTATTTTATTAGACAAGGGAGTAAGACTGGGATATATTTCCAAGGATGACCTTGATAAAAAATTCTGTTCGGAGAATTGTAATTTAGCTACTTTCTATTGTCTCCCCAAACTTCACAAAAATATGAATAACCCACCTGGCCGTCCTATTGTTGCGGCCAGTAATTATTTTTGTCGAAATATGGGTATAGTTGTTCATAATTATTTGTCATCATATGTAAAAAAACTAGAATCCTATGTTAGAGATTCTTTTGACTTTATTGATAAATTAAGTCATATTATTTGGACAGACAACATGTTTTGGGTTAGTGTAGATGTTGTTAGTCTCTACACTAACATTAATCATTCTGATGGTCTGCAGGCATTACTTTATTTTTTGGGGGATAATCCCACCACCCATTATATAATGGACTTAACTTCTTTTTGTCTTTCTAACAATTTTTTTAGTTTCAATCAAGTTATCTACCATCAACTAAAGGGTACTGCTATGGGGGCATCTTTTGCCCCCATGTATGCAAACCTTTTTATGGGTAAATTTGAATTGGAATATGTATATACTAATAAATTCTATAAAAATTATGTTTTGTGTTACTACCGCTACATAGATGATTTGATTTTTCTATGTAATGGTGGTAGTGAATATGTTTATGAGTTTTTCTTAGATCTTAATAATAACAGGTATAATTTGCGTTTTGATGGTTTACAGTTTGGTAGTGAAGTTCATTATTTAGACATTATGTTAACTGGAGTGGTAGGTGATCAGATTCACACTACGGTGTACCGTAAGTTTATGGATGGTTATCAGTTTCTTTATGGAACTAGCTGCCACCCCCCCCCCATACATTATCTGCTATTCCTTATGGAGAAATTATAAGATTATCTCGACTATGTAATAATGAAATAGATTTAGAACAGAACATTTATGATAGTATTATTATGTTCTTGAAAAGGGGATATAGTATTGATATATTAGACTTTTGTATTAATAAATTAATGGGTAAAACAAATCTTAAAAAGGGTAATCAATTGATTACTAGTAATAACAGAGAAGTAAATAGTTTTTTACCTTTTATGAATAAGGTTAGTTCTGTCAATAGGAATAATAAATGTTTAATGGGTTCTATTCAGGAAATATCAGATATTTATTTTGTCACTGTTTATAATTCTTATAGTGACAAAATTTGGGATATTATTACGTATTTTTGGAAATTTTTGATTTCAGATAAAAATCTCTATAAAATCTTTCCAATTATTCCTAAAATATCTTTTAAAAGAGGTCAAAATTTATCTGATAAACTAATTAACACTTATTATATTTCTCCTTTGGATAATGTATATAATAATTTGGTTATAGTAGGTACTAATGTTTGCGGCCAGTGTAATATATGTAAATTTGTAAAACCATATTTTGATAATATTAATGGTATTCCATTTAGACCTAAGAATATTTTTTCATGTAATTCTGTAGGTGTTATTTATTGTGTTAGATGTCCATGTAAATTATATTATATTGGTGAGACAAAGAGAAAATTCAAAACTAGAATGCAAGAGCATGTTAGAGATATTAAAAAAAGAGTATTAACTAGTCCCATTGCTTTACATTTTATGGAGTGCCATAATAGCAATGCTGCATTGTTTGAATGTTGTGTTTTAGAAAACATTTTTATTAAAAAAGGTGATGATAGATTAATTAAAAATATTTTGTTATTTAAAGAAACTATTTATATTTTGAAATATAATACCATGTCACCTAATGGTCTGAATTTAGAAGTAAATTGGAAAAGTCTATTATAAGTTCTATATTATTAATATTGTTAGTTTTGTTTTACACTGAATGTTCTCTCTTTAAATGTTATTTAGCTTTTTGATTGATTAATCTATGTAATTACTTAATTAATTGTGATATATATTGTAGTGGGTGTGTGCTTGTAACTTGTGCTCATTGAAGGCTATTATGCCGAGGCGCTAAGCTGTATTAAATTTTATCTGTGAACTGGCGTTGTTTTTCAGGCTGTGGCCTTCTTTTTCATTGTTGTTTTTGAAGTTTGGTTTCCGTTCCTGCAACGTCATCTGCTGGAGCAGCCCTGGCATCTGGACCCAGTGCCAGACCTTCTAACCCATCAATCGGGCGGGCTGCACCAATCCCTTCCATCTCTCAACCTCACAGCTTGGTTGCTCCACTTCCAACCCTAGCCAGGCTTCCCCTAATTTCTCAGTCCGTATGTGATATTATCCTTGCCTCTCACAAGTCTAACACCAGAAGGATGTATGCTAGAAAATGGAAACGGTTCTCTATTTGGGCAAAACCAAATCAAGTTGACCCATTCACAGCTCCTGTTCATATAGTTCTAGAATTTTTGGTGGAACTTTTCCAAATGGGCTCTTCCTCAGCCACTATCAGGGTCCAGTTGGTGGCTATTGCTAATTTCCACGTTGGCTTGTCAGAGGCCAGTATTATGTCCCACAAGCTGTGCAAAGCCATTCCAAAAGGAACCCTATTACTTCGGCCCCAGGTAAAAGATACTCCTCCACCGTGGGATCTAAATTTGGTACTGTCTTCCTTAATTCTTCCTCCTTTTGAGCCAGCTGCTTCCTGCTCGTTGAAACTGCTCTCGTGGAAAACACTTTTCTTGGTAGCCATTACCTCAGCGAGAAGGGTTTCGGCACTACAAGCGCTCTCTGTGCGCCCCCCTTATCTTGTTTTTCACAAAGACAGAGTGTCTCTTAGGACTAATCCATCTTTTTTACCTAAGGTACTCTGTGAAAAAAATCTCAACCAGACCATTGATCTCCCAGTCTTCTTTCTAAATTATACGGATAGAGCTGAGAGAAGATTACATTGTTTGGATGTTCACCGTCAACTACGTTTCTATCTGGATAGAACTAAATAGACCAGAAAATCAGAACAGCTCTTCCTGTCTTATGCTGAAAGAAAGCAAGGCCGGCCAGTTTCTAAAGTAACCTTGTCCAGATGGTTGACCGCTCTTATCACGTTAATCTATCAATTGAGGCATAAGGAGCTCCCTGCAAAGCCTAGAGCTCATTCAACTAGAGCATTAGCTTCCTCAGTAGCCTTTCAAGCAAGATTACCTATGGATTCCATTTGTGCAGCGGCCACATGGGCCTCTCCTCATACCTTCATTTCTCATTACAAACTGGACATAGCCTCCAGAAGTCAGGCTGATTTTGGTTCCACTGTACTCAAGAGTCTGTTCCATTGAGCCACCCGGGACTAAGGTGCTAGAGTCGCTGTCCCATCCAGCAAGAATGAAGGCGAGATTGACAACTTAACATTTAGAAGTTATGTACTTACCATAACGTTCCATGTTAGTTGTCTTCTTCTCGCATTCTTTCTTGCATCCCCCCCTCCATCCCCTAGCCTGGAAAGACCTAGAGTATCTTGTGCGAGGTGTTTTTTGTCACCAGAGTTATCTCCTCACCTAGCTCTCTTGCTCCCCCTTGGTAACCCTTGTAAGGGTTATATGTAGACGAGGTTAGATATATTTGTTAAATATATTCTCTATTGGTGGTGGGACATGTATGTCCATAGTGTTAGCTATCAAACGAGATCTGGGTATATCACGCCTAGCATTATGGGACATAGTATAGTCTCGAGCCGGTAAAAATAGCTCTCAAGCTTTAGTATTAGGCCGAGTCGGAGCCGAGGTTCGGCTCCAAACCCATCCAGCAAGAAAGAAGGCGAGAAGAAGACAACTAACATGGAACGTTATGGTAAGTACATAACTTCTCATTAATTGACATGGGTTCTACTTGTTCCTTATAAGTAACTCTCATATCGTTGACTCCCATTATTTTTATATATTCTGCTTTATGAATTTTGTTTCAATATGAGTTACAAAACTATAATGCTTTCTTTTCCATACTTAATTTCTTTCATTATACTGACATATCTCCCAGTATCAAAATCACATTTCAAAGGCTTCCATATTAGTTTCATTCATGGTAAGAAGGAGTTAATTCTTTGCATTTCCATAATGTGCACAGGAACTACTTGATTTATAGTCCTTTGCAGTTCTATACTTGTGCACTTTTTACATGCCACAGCAGTCTTACTTGTAAAACTTGTTGACTTCTGTTTGCTGCCTCCTCTGCTAAAGCAGCACTTAAACCATTCTCAGAAATTATATTTATTTTTTATAGCATTCTTCTTTTATGCACATTTTTATTCCATAAATAGTCATGCCTGTCAATATTTCCTGAAACGTTTCTCCGTAATTACAATCCTGAGCTATTTTTTTATAATTTAGTCATGTAATCAGACATACATTCATTAAGCTTTTTCCCTACAAAACACAATACTGAAACCCTGAATTAATTCCACGATTTTTAAATTTTTTGAAGTTGTATGTAGATTTTTGTACTTATTTTTTCAGGTGACATCAGGTTTTTCAATGAACTGCAGGTGTCATCTCCACAGAGAAATCAACTTTTCTGCCTTCATTTTTAGTTTAACTAGAAACAGAAATTGTCCTGGTATACTTTGCGATATTCCTTTCAGGTCTATATTTTCACATCACAGGTAGTGAAGCAGACCAACAGTTCCCATTTTTTTCTTGTTGGTTGCAAGCCCCTGGAAAATTTTAAGATCTCCATCCTCATCTGCAAAATAAATAATGCTATCCATTGATTGAAAGGTCCAGTACGCTGTACAGTTGGTAAGCTTTAATAAGCAATCCAAACTCAGTAACAGCATAGTAGTACACACATGAGTATATTTAGTTTTGGAATTCTGACATCGCAGTGCAGTAAACTGGAAACAAGGGCTAGAATATATTAATCTGAGGTAAGCATTAATTACAGGTCTTTCCTTGAGTATGCAAGACAATGCATTGTCTTATATCCATGTCACTAGCAACGAACATACTTAGTATGTATTCTTGTGTGTGTGTGTGTGTGTGTGTGTGTGTGTATATATATGTGTGTGTGTGTGTGTGTATATATATATATATATATATATATATATATATATATATATATGTGTGTGTGTGTGTATATATATATATATATATATATATATATATATATATATATATATAGAGAGAGAGAGAGATTTGTATGTGTGTGAGTGTGTGTGTTGGGGGATTAGAAAACACAACTTTTGAATTATTTTATATTTCACACTGCCGAAAGTAATATACTGGGCATTTTGTATTTGCCACTGTTCTAAAGAAGGTTATACTTAGGACTGACCACCCGAGTGCCACTAAACGTGTATCTGAGCAGGCATGAATGACACTTTATATTTCAAGGAGCAGAGGAAGAGACTATAGTACTTATAAAGTGTTAACATGATTTCTGAGTATAAACAAATATAAGATTGTAAATGAACATTGATGTTAACAGCAGGAATGTAATGAGTTCAAATTAGTATAGTATTGACTAATTTCTTCAGTTACACAGTGATGGAGTTTTTGGAAGTTTTCTCTTTGAAGTTGGCTACTAATCATTCAGGAAAGGGATTTATGGCATGATGTGTCTCCACTTTTGCAGTCATCACTGGACTGGAAATCAGTGTATGCAACATTCTTCTACTGTAATGTGCAACATGTTTATGAACATAAAACAAACATGAGTCAAAATATGACTGAAACTAAACAACAGGTAAACTGCCCAGAGCACATACAAATACAATCAACAGTTACAGGGCTGGCCTTAGGAATTGTGGGCCCTAATTGGGACCATTTTGGTGGAACCCCTCATTTGGCCTCCCATCTACCACCCCACTTCTCCCTCTAGTCGCTGGCTTCTTGAACTTAAAAGTCTTTCAGATTAGATATCAGAAATGTATGGTATTAATATGTATTAAAATAAACAATATGTTTATTTACCAGCTTATTTTTTTACCATAAAACATGATGTTATGTGATCCTATCTCGCCTACATTCTGACTGATGGGATCGGCTCAAACTCGGCACGCTTATGCTATAGAGCGAGGCCTCTAATTGGCTGAGCTATCTTTATCCCAGGATGCACCACCACTAATCCCCCAGATCTCGTTTGCCACTTACAGAGCTTGGACGTGGTCTCAACATTGGCTGGGCTAAGTACTATTTATTAGGCTTTTTTCCTGTCAGTATTTGCTTCATTTAAACCCAAAAGCTGTTTTAACGGCTATTCTTTATGTACAAGTGTTTTTTGGGGAATTTGGTTGAAATTTTCGTTTTTTTTCCCGTCAGAGAAGGTTCCCGTTTAAGTTAGAGGGGCCTTCCCCTGTGGTTACTACTACTTTAGTGGTTGTGTGTGTGGATCAAGTACCCGTTTAAGTTAGAGGGTCTTGACCCTCCTTTTCTCCTTTTCTCTTTCTCACAATCTTGTGTAAAAAAAAAAAAAAAAAAAAAAGTTCTTTAGTTAAATTTTTAACACTAAGCTAGTGGCATACATATTTTTGTTCTTCTGAGTTAAACCCTTTATTGTTTAGTGTGGCTCTGTTTTTTAGCCTGATTATGTCTAAAGAGCATAAACCCTCCGGGTTTAAAAAGTGCACGAGGTGTGGCTTCAAAATATCCATAACGGACGACCACTCCTCGTGCGTCTATTGTCTAGGCGCTAAACATCTGCAAGAATCGTGCAGTGTATGCCATGCGTTTTCTTCCAGAGTCATCCAGGAGAGGAAAAACAAATTAATCCTCAAAGGATTAATCAAGCCTTCCTTCGAAGAGGCTTTATCTTCCTCTCCGTCTCCTTCTAAAAAGAGGAAAGCGTCGGCTCCGACCAGTCAGTCGGAACCGACTGCTAAGAAAACTAAGCAGACTTCTCCATCGGCTCCACGGACTTGGGCCGAGGTCGAACAGTCTGCCTCGATGCCTCCAGCCTCGACCCCTCTGGTTTGGAGCCGAGGTCTGGGGCATCGAGGCGGGTCACCCTCATCGGCTCCACTGATATTGGAGCCGATAAGGGTCATCGGCTCAGACACTTCCCCCTCGGAGCCGAAGTCCTTATCGGCACCGAGGGAAATTTCCTTGAAAGTTTCCTTGGAGCCGATAATTGTTGAGTCATTTCGGAGCCAGTCCCCGAGCCCTTCGGAGCCGATGGAGAAATCGGTTCGGGCCCGATCGGTATCCTCGAGATCATCCAGGATGTCTGATTCGGACATCGACAGGGTGCTCCTTTGACTCTTCCAGTCTCCGGTGTTCCAAAAGATGGTTTCGGCTCCAGCCCATTTGGCTTCGGAGCCGATGGTCCACTCCCCTACTGTATTTCCTCCTCCAACAGCTTCGGCACCGTTGGAGCAGGTGCTGGTGGAACCAGTGGAGGTGTTAGGGTCGGGCCCGACCCTTGCTCCGACTCCGGCTCTTGGGTCGGAGTTCAGTGCACGGACTTCTTCCTTCGGCCCTGGGGGGGAGGCTTCGGGATTGATGCTTTCGGTCCCAAGTCTCCCTCTTGGTGCGTCGGCGGCGGGAGTACCGTCCACTGTCATGGCCACGGAGGGGGGACCCTCCCAGGATTCTGGTGGTCCCGCCTTCAGGGCTATGAGGAGTGCTTTAGCCAAATCTTCCTTGGCTACCTCCACAGTTTCCCCAGCTCCTTCCCTACATCTGGAGACTGGGTCGTTGGCAGTCCCCCTGTCCGTAGACAGCGGAGCCCCTGGGCCTCAGGTTACCCCCGCTGGGGTTTCTCCCCCTCCTGGAGGTCCTTCTGAAGCCTCTTCGGAAGAACCTCCCAGGAAGAGAACGTGCAAGAGGAAGCACGTTGACTCCCCTGACGAGTCTTTGACATCTGACACTGATCTCGATGATGCAGAGGGGTCCCCCAAGTCGTCCTCGGATGATGTCTCCTTTGCAGACATCCTGGAAGCCCTAAAACAACGAGGCAGCTGGCAGTCCAAACCTCCCTCTGCTGATGAGTCGGTGTTCCTGAAGGCCTTCGGGGCTCAGCCCTCCGCCTCCTGGGTGTCTCCGCCCTTCAATGAGCTCTTGGATTTGATCTGTCGAAGGGCGTGGGAACACCCAGACTCTGTGGAACCGGTGCCCGCTCGTCCGAACAAATTTCTCTCGGCGCCCCCGGATAGAGAGTTCCTTACGAAAGGTGTGGCTGTAGATGCTATGGTGGTGGCATCTGCTACCCAGCAAGATGTAGTAGAGGCTTCTACGTCCGTCCATCCTCCTAATAAGGAGTCTAGGAGCATGGATCGGTACGGTAAGCGCACCCTTAGTTCAGCGGCCTTTACCCTGAGGTCTTTGAACTACCTGACGCACTTTACGAGATTTCAGAGGGATCTGATTAAGGAGCTATCCGATACCCTCTTGGGTAACCTGCCTGAGGAGCTGGCCCAGACGGTTGGATCTCAGCTGGCTACAATGTCGTCCATTTCGAACTCGTCCATGAGGCTCATTTCGTATGCGGCCGAAGGGGCGAGTAGAGCGGCGGGTACAGGCATTGCTCTACGGAGACAAGCCTGGCTCCACCTGTGTCATTTCACGGAGGCCTTTAAGTCTTCATTTGCCGACGCCCCCTTTGATGGGTCCTCCCTGTTTGGACCCAAGGTAAAAGACACACTTACCCGCTGTGAACAGGAGGGTAAGACTCTGACTGCTGTAGGGGCATGATTTTCCACTCCCTTTCGGCCTTATCCCAAGGCGAAAAGAGGAGGGAAAATGTGGTTCCGTAGATCTCAGAAGTCTTACCCCTCTCAGCAGGAAGGTTCCCCCTCCAGAGGCAGAGGAGGGGGAAATTCATCCGGAAGACGCCGTCCCAGAGGCGGCAGAGGCCCTCGCAACACTGGAGACTGCGAGTCCTTTCGTGGCTCTTCAGCTTTTCATAGTCCCTGAGGGATTGCCCGGCTGTGCTGCTCCGGAGCCAGTCGGGGGTCGTTTTTCGAAGCACCTGAAGGCCTGGGAAGGGATCACTCAGGACCGATGGGTGCTTTGGATTATCGCCGGAGGTTACTCCTTCCCATTCTCTCGCCCCCCCCCCCTCAGTCCAAAAAAATCCCGGACCCGCCACCCAGTCAACGGGATACCGCAGCCTCAGAAATTTCAAAGCTGCTGCAAAAAGGAGTCATCCAACCGGTCCCCGCAGACCAGATCGGATTAGGGACTTACTCAAGATTCTTTTTGGTGCCAAAAAAGACCGGGGACTTAAGGCCCATTTTGGACCTAAGCATCCTAAACCGTTCAGTCAGGAAGTCCAAGTTCCGAATGGTCACTCTGTATTCTCCCATTGTTGGAGAAGGGTGTTTGGATGTGCTCCATAGATCTCAAGGACACATATTATCATATCAAAATACATCAAACGTCCAGGAGACATCTGCGCTTCAGCCTAGGAGGCAGTCATTTTCAGTTCCGTGCGCTGCCCTTTGGTCTCACCACAGCCCCCAGGGTGTTCACCAAATGCTTGGCAGTAGTGACTGCTCACCTGAGAAGTCTAGGATTCCAGGTGTTTCCGTACCTAGACGACTGGCTCCTAACTGCCACCTCCAAGCATCTACTTCTGCGGAGCCTACAAGCCACTATATCACTGGGAAATTCCCTTGGAATCACCTTCAATTGACCAAAGTCTGTGTTGCGGCCATCTCAAAGAATAAGATTCATAGGGGTAGAGATAGATTCAAACCAGATGCGGGTCTATCTACCTACAGACAGAATTCAAACCATTCAAAATCAAGTTCGAGCCTTACTTCCCAGGTCCAAAGCCCCAGCCAGAATGGTCCTGCAGCTATTGGGATCCATGTCTGTGCTGTGACAGAAACCTGGTTCAAGGCTCCTGAGAGCACCCCAGCGCTATCAGGTTTTACCTCATATCATGCGTTCCGGCCCCAAAATCCGGACAATACCAAGAAAGGAGGGGGGGTATCCATATTCATCAAGGACACCCACACCTCAAGACTGGTGGCAACGCACGATGCATCGGAGACCATCCAGGTGCAATTAACCATAGGCAAGACTGCTCTGCAAATTGTAGCATGTTACAGGCCACCCTCACAAACTCAGGAACCTCACATGGCCTTCCTGAAAACACTAGAGGGGATAAATGTATCACCAAACACCATCATACTAGGTGACTTCAATTACCCTAATATAGACTGGGAACACTACTCAAGCCCAAACACCCTAGCCCAAAAGTTCCTGGAATTCATAAACTCAAATGCCATGGAACAACTAGTCACCATCCCCACAAGAGGAGATAACATACTTGATCTCATCATCACGAACATGGGAGCACAATGTTCAACACCGGAGGTGTACCCTCACTGGTGAGATCAGACCACAAACTAATCTCGCTGGAGGTCCTCATCCCACCCCACCTGAAATAAAAAGACCACAGTAAAGAACTTCTCAAAAGCCGACTTCACACTTCTAAAGACTAGTGTGGTCTCCTTTAAGGCCCCGAGGCGGAAAAGAGTACTCAAGCCGCTGAATCACTTACAAATGCCTTCTACCAGCACCTGCAGGACTGCATGGATAAGGCAATCCCAAGCAAAACAAAGACTCTTTGTACCAAAGGCAAGCGTCCAGTCTGGTGGACCCCAGCCATAAACAAACTCTACAACAAAAGGAGGAAGCTACTACAAGATAGAGCAAAATCCTTAAAAGGTAAGACACCCTTGATCACTATAAGTAAAAACTAAGAGCTCTCATAAAATCATCCAAAGCAAATTTCGAGAGAAAAATAGCTAAAGACTCAAAAGACAATCATAAGGCCTTCTTTAGCTATGTTAGAAACCTGGGAGGAAACTCCCAGATATGCTCAGAGCTAGTTCAAAATGATGTGAAGATTACTGATCCTACAGACATTGCCAACATACTGGCTGACAGGTTCAGTGCAAACTTCTCCCCTCCCCAAAAGGAGAGATATCTATACCAAACGATTGCAGCCCCCAAACATCTCCAGCGCCCAAGTGAGAACTGCTCTCTCCAAAGCAAAAACACAGCATCCATGGGACCTGATGGTGTCCCCGGCTGTGTGCTCCATGAACTCAATGAGGAATTAAACCCACAGCTAGGACAGCTGTTTAATCAAAGTCTTACCTCTGGATACGTACCCAGGAGTGGCGCACTGCAACTGTGGTACCACTTCACAAAGGCGGTGCCTCCACCGACCCTGGAAATTACCGGCCCATTAGCTTGACAAGCCTTATCTGCAAAGCCATGGAGAGGATCATAATGGACCTCATAAATAAAGACATAGGGAATTTGCAGACTTTGGATCCAACCCAGTTTGGCTTTGTCAAAGGCAGATCATGCCTTTTAAACTTGGTTGACTTTTTGAAACAGTCACCAAAGCCATTGATGAGGAAAGGCAGTCCATACAGCCTACCTCGATCTGGCTAAGGCCTTCGATACAATACCCCACTCGGGTATCATTGAAAAACTCATCAGCTTAAATGTCAACCCATACATCACAAGATGGGTTGCAAACTGGCTGAGTGACAGAACCCACAGGGTCAGAGTTGCTGGCGCCATGTCAGACTCAAAGCCTGTCACAAGTGGTGTCCCACAGGGCTCAGTCCTGGGCCCACTCTTGTTTGGCATCTACTTTTCCGAAGCAAACACAGGAGGGTTATGGATGACAAAGTTTGCAGATGACTGCAAACTGGGCGCCATAGTAGAAAACACATCTGATACAGATATCCTTCAGAAGGGTCTCACAGAAACGGATAACTGGTGCCAGAGCCACGGCCTAAAGTTAAATGCCAAAAAATGCATAGTCATACCCTTCGGGAAAAACAAGGTTACCCCTAGCTACCAAATAGGTGGCAATCCACTGAGCACAGAAGAAGTTATCAGGGACCTGGGGACCCAGGTTGATAGTAGTCTGTCATTCGACACCCATGTAGCTAAAGTAGTTAGGAAGACCTTCTACATTGCCCACCTTATCATGAAGGGATTCTCATCTAGATCAAGGGAGGTCATAGTCTCCCTTTACTCATCACTCATCAGGCCAATGATTGAGTACAATGCCCCATTCGGAATGTATCTGACCCGACACTTGCAGCAGCTGGAGAGGCCACAAAGTTCCTCACCAAAAGGATAAAGGGTCTCAAAATCTGTCCTATGCTGCCCGACTGAAAGAACTCCAGCTCTATTCAGTCGCACCGCTTGCTCAGAGGTGACCTTTGCCTAACATACAAGGCCATGTCAAACCCAGATTTGATGAATATGCTTCACCTCAAAAAATCTAGATCCATCAGAGCCACAAGGGCGGGAGACTTAAACCTTGACACGGCTATTAATAGGAAGTGCTGGAGGGATAGATTCATCACCCAAAGACTCCCTATGCTGTGGAACAAAATCCCGGTACATGTGAGGCAGAGTACCTCGCTGGCCTTGTTCAAGAGAAATCTTGACCAATGGATGAGAGATCACAGATATACCCCAGGGATAACCTCAGTGTCACTGCTCGACAGAGGCACAGCAAAATAATGGGTATAGTTCCCCATACTAAAGGGGTGGCGTAAGCCACAAAACGATGGGCTAGGCTTGTAAATGCCCTCGGGCAGATAGCCTAGTATGAACCTATGAACCTATGAACCTATGTCTGCCACGGTTCTGCTAGTTCCCTTGGCAAGGTAGCACATGAGAATCCTCCAGTGGCTTCTTTCAACTCAGTGGTCCTTTCAGGAACTCCCTCTCAATCACCTCATATGGATCACGGAATCTTGCAAACGGGACCTTCATGGTGGCTAGTGTCCTCCAATTTGGATCAGGGACGACCCTTTGTTCTTCCTCCTCCGGTGGCCACTTTGACCACGGACGCCTCCCAGATGGGGTGGGGGGGGGCATTCCCTGGGCAGGTCAGTCCAAGGCAAATGGCACCCGGAAGAGACTCCTCTTCACATCAACATCTTAGAAATGAGGGCAGTACTC